>NC_142173.1:23011719-23119561 GCF_029865625.1 Vigna umbellata | reverse complement strand
TCACTTCCTGTTCTTCCTCCACTTCCTCCAATTTGTCCACTTCGTCCACCTCTTCATCTTCTTCTTCCTCTTCATGCAATTCGTAAACTTCTTGCACTTCCTCCACTTCGTCGACTTCTTCCACTTTTTCCACGTCGTCAACTTCCTCCACTTCTTCCACTTCGTCCACTTCGTCCACTCCGTTCTCTTCGTCCACTTCCTCCACCTCCTCCACTTTGTCCATTCTTCCACTTGTCACTTCCTCCACATCGTCCACTTCCCCCACTTCCACCACTTCGTCCACTTCGTCAACTTCGTCCACTTCCTCCACTTCGTCCAGTTCTTCCAATCCTCACGACGTCCACATTCTCCACTTCCTCCACTTCGCCAATTTCGTCCACTTCGTCCATTTCATCCACTTCATCAAGTTCATCCGTGATAACGGTTAAAAAACCATTATTTTTATGCTTAAATTTGATACCAAAAGCAACCTTTAAGACTTAGAAACTAGCTTGAACTCATATTTTTGCTTTAGTTTTGAGAATAAGAGAGTTGAAAGTGAATTTAATGGTTTTGTGCAAGATTCCCTTGATTTTGTAGGATAATTGAATGATTTGAAAGAAGAATTGAAATACCGAATGATTGGAGTGCTGAAAAGTCAACCAGAAAGCAGAAAAGTCAACCAGTCAACCAGAAAAGTCAACCAGTCAACCAGAAAAGTCAACCAGTCAACCAGAAAAGTCAACCAGTCAACCAGAAAAGTCAACCAGTCAACCAGAAAAGTCAACCAGTCAACCAGTCAACCAGTCTTTTATTGTAATTCATCTAGGTTCACCATGAATATGGTGAACTAAACTCTGTATGTTTGTTGGGGAATCAATGTAATCTTTTGAAGCTCTCATATATGGAATCTGTTTTTACATGTTTTAATTAAGACTTATGCTTTCTTTCATCATTAGTTAGGGTTTTTCCTCTTTGCGTAATGCTTGCATTGTTTAACTCATTCGATGCATGATTATTGGTTTTGTCGATACGGGCGCGTACGGGGAAGACTAGATCCGGGGAATTTCTCCCAATATTATATTGGTTGTCATTAAGCTCCTGTACTTATGAACTGATCATTAGGAATGCTAGGAATTGTATGAACTCGTGATTAGGGAGAAGCCTTCTTGAAAGGTACTTTAGAGAGTGGCATTAACAATGATGATTTGAATGTTGAATTCATAAAATATATGAGAGTGGATAAGATGAAATTGACCCCCAACAACATATTCATACATATATTTCATTGAAAGTGTTTATCTTTTGTTTTTTTGCCATTGATCAAAAACTTCATGCATACATATTTAATTTTCGTCTTTTGCATATAAACAATCCAAATATTTCGTCTTTAAGTCTTAGCTAATCAAACAACCACACAACTAAACTAGGCCGTGAGTCCTTTGGGAAGAACGATAATTGGTCTTACCAAGTTTATTACTTGAACGATTCGGTCACACTTGCCGATTGAAAAACAAGTTTGTGACATCATATTTTGGTGTTCACAAATTTGTCCATCAATCCGCTTCCACCACTTCGTCAAGTTCGTCCACTTCCTCCACTTCTTCCAGTTCCTGCATTTCGTCCACTTCCTCCACTTCCTCAACATCGTCCATTTCCTCCACTTCCTCCACTTCATTCACTTCCTCCACTTCGTCAACTTCCTCCGCTTCGTCCACTTCCTTCAGTTCGTCAACTTCGTCCACTTCGTCAAGTTCGTCCACTTCCTCCACTTCCTCCTCTTTGTCCACTTCGTCCACTTTCCCCACTTCCTCCACTTCCTCCTCTTTGGCCACTTCGTCCACTTCGTCCACTTCGTCAAGTTCGTCCACTTCCTCCACTTCCTCCACTTCATCCTCTTTGTCCACTTCGTCCACTTCGTCCACTTCCCCCACTTCGTCCACTTAGTCAACTTCGTCCACTTCGTCAATTTCCTCCACTTCGTCAACTTCGTCCACTTCCTCCACTTATTCCTCTTCGTCCACCTCGTCCACTTCGTCCACTTCGTCAACTTCGTCCCCTTCTTGCACTTCCTCCACTTCCTCCACTTCCTCCACTTCCTCCACTTCCTCCACTTCGTCCACCTCGTCCACTTCGTCAACTTGGTCCCGTTCTTGCACTTCCTCCACTTCCTCCACTTCCTCCACCTCGTACACTTCGTCCACTTTGTCAACTTCGTCAATTTCCTCGACTTCGTTCAGTTCGTCCACTTCGTCCACTTCTTCCACTTCCTCCACTTCGTCAAGGTCGTCCAGTTCCTCCATTTCGTCCACTTCCTCCACTTCCTCAACATCGTCCATTTCCTCCACTTCCTCCACTTCATCCACTTCTTCCACTTCGTCAACTTTCTCCACTTCCTCCACTTCCACCACTTCGTCCACTTCGTCGACTTCGTCCATTTCGCCCACCTCGTCAAGTTCGTCTATTTCCTCCACCTCGTCAAGTTCGTCCACTTTGTCCATTTCCTCCATTTCGTTCACTTTGTCCACTTCCTCCACTTCCTCTATTTCGTCCACTTCCTCAACATCGTCCATTTCCTCCACTTCCTCCGCTTCGTCAACTTTGTCCACTTCCTCCACTTCATCCACTTCCTCCACTTCGTCAACTTCGTCCATTTCGTCCAACTCGTCCACTTCGTCCATTTCGTCCACTTCGTCAAGTTCGTCCCCTTCCTCCACTTCCTCCACTTTGTCTACATCGTGCACTTCCTCCACTTCATCCAATTCGTACACTTCCTCCTCTTCGTCCACTTCCTCCACTTCCTCCACTTCATTCACTTCTTGCACTTCTTCCACTTCGTCAACTTCGTCCACTTCCTACATTTCGTCAACTTCGTCCATTTCGTCCACTTCGTCAAGTTCGTCCACTTCTTCCACTTCCTCCTCTTCCTCAACATCCTCTACTTCCTCCACTTTCTCCACTTCATTCACTTCCTGCTCTTCCTCCACTCCCTCCAATTTGTCCACTTTGTCCACCTCTTCATCTTCTTCTTCCTCTTCATGCAATTCGTAAACTTCTTGCACTTCCTCCACTTCGTCGACTTCTTCCACTTTGTCCACTTCGTCAACTTCGTCCACTTCTTCGACTTCCTCATCTTCGTCCTCTTCGTTCTCTTCGTCCACTTCCTCCACCTTCTCCACTTTGTCCACTTCTTCCACTTCGTCAACTTCCTCCACTTCCTCCACATTGTCCACTTCCCCCACTTCCACCACTTCGTCCACTTCGTCAACTTCGTCCACTTCCTCCACTTCGTCCAGTTCTTCCACATCCTCCACTTCGTCCACATTCTCCACTTCCTCCACTTCGCCAATTTCGTCCACTTCGTCCATTTCGTCCACTTCATCAAGTTCATCCACTTCCACCACTTCGCCAAGTTCGTCCACTTCTTCCACTTCCTCTATTTCGCCTACTTCCTCCACTTCCTCAACATCGTCCATTTCCTCCACTTCCTCCACTTCATCCACTTCTTCCACTTTGTCAGCTTTGTCCACTTCCTCCACTTCCACCACTTCGTCCACTTCGTCGACTTCGTCCATTTCGCCCACCTCGTCAAGTTCGTCTATTTCCTCCACCTCGTCAAGTTCGTCCACTTTGTCCATTTCCTCCATTTCGTTCACTTTGTCCACTTCCTCCACTTCCTCTATTTCGTCCACTTCCTCAACATCGTCCATTTCCTCCACTTCGTCAACTTTGTCCACTTCCTCCACTTCGTCCACTTCCTCCACTTCGTCAACTTCGTCCATTTCGTCCAACTCGTCCACTTCATCCATTTCGTCGACTTCATCAAGTTCGTCCCCTTCCTCGACTTCCTCCACTTTGTCTACTTCGTCCACTTCCTCCACTTCGTCCAATTCGTACACTTCCTCCTCTTCGTTCACTTCCTCCACTTCCTCCACTTCATTCACTTCTTGCACTTCTTCCACTTCGTCAACTTCGTCCACTTCCTACATTTCATCAACTTCGTCCATTTCGTCCACTTCGTCAAGTTCGTCAACTTCTTCCACTTCCTCCTCTTCCTCAACATCCTCTACTTCCTCCACTTTCTCCACTTCATTCACTTCCTGCTCTTCCTCCACTCCCTCCAATTTGTCCACTTCGTCCACCTCTTCATCTTCTTCTTCCTCTTCATGCAATTCGTAAACTTCTTGCACTTCCTCCACTTCGTCGACTTCTTCCACTTTTTCCACTTCGTCAACTTCGTCCACTTCTTCCACTTCCTCATCTTCGTCCACTTCGTTCTCTTCGTCCACTTCCTCCACCTTCTCCACTTTGTCCATGATAACAGTTGAAAAACTGTTATTTTTATGATTAAAATTGACACTAAAAGCAACCTTTACACTTAGAAACTAGCTTGAAATCATGCTTTTCTTCATATTTTTAGAAATAAGAGAGCTGGACAGGTTTATGCTTGATTTCATTGTTTTTGTGCAGGTTTTAAGGTGAATTTGGTGAAAGAAGTGAAGAAGGAGAGAGATGAAATCAGAAAAGACATCAAAAAGTGCAAAAGGAGAAGCCAAAGTCACCGCTCAGCGGCAGTTTACCGCTGAGCGGCACTCAGGCACTCACGGGAGATCCGCTGAGGGGCAAAATGCCCGCTGAGGGGAGAAAACAAGACACGCACTTACCGCTGAGCGATAATTTACCGCTGAGCGACACTTTAATGGGCTTGGACCTAATTTTTTGTAATTTACGAATGGTATTTAAGCTTTAGGGTTTCCTAGGGTTAGGTATCTTTGGGTGGAACGAAGCAAACACTCTCTCTTCCACCCCTTTGAAGGAGGATCTTGGATGCTGAGGCTTCCTCTTCACCTTTTTAGGGTTTATTCTTTCATTCTTTCATTGTAATTCATCTAGGTTCACCATGAATATGGTGAACTAAACTCTGTATGTTTGTTGGGGAATCAATGTAATCTTTTGAAGCTCTCATATATGGAATCTGTTTTTACATCTTTTAATTAAGACTTATGCTTTCTTTCATCATTAGTTAGGGTTTTTCCTCTTTGCTTAATGCTTGCATTGTTTAACTCATTCGATGCATGATTATTGGTTTTGTCGATACGGGCACGTACGGGGAGGTCTAGATCCGGGGAATTTCTCCCAATATGATATTGGTTGTCATTAAGCTCCTGCACTTATGAACTGATCATTAGGAATGCTAGGAATTGTATGAACTCGTGATTAGGGAGAAGCCTTCTAGAAAGGTACTTTAGAGAGTGGCATTAACAATGATGATTTGAATGTTGAATTCGTAAAATATATGAGAGTGGATAAGATGAAATTGACCCCCAACAACATATTCATACATTTATTTCATTGAAAGTGTTTATCTTTTGCTTTTTGCCATTGATCAAAACTTCATGCATACATGTTTATTTTCTGTCTTGCATATTAAACTCTAAATATTTCTTCTTTAAGTCTTAGCTAATCAAGAAACCACATAACTAAACTAGGCCGTGAGTCCTTTGTGAAGAACGATACTTGGTCTTACCAAGTTTATTACTTGAACGATTCGGTCATACTTGCCGATTGAAAAACAAGTTTGTGACATCATAATTTGGTGTTCATAAATTTGTCCATCAAGTTTTTGAATTTAAATTTTGAATTTTTTTTTATTTATTTATTTTATTTTATATTTCTGTTTATATTTTTCAGTTTGTATTTTATTTGATTTGATTTTATTTTATTTTTCTGTTTTCTATTTTTTCTGTTTTCTGTTTTTATTTTCTGAATCTTATATCTTCTCTTATATCTTTTTGTGCTAACCAAATCTTTTCTAGGGTTTTGTGTTCTTGTGTATGCAGGAGGCAATTCGAACTAGGAGCAAGAAAACAATATAACATCTGCTTGAAGGATTAGAAGACAGTAGACGGAGGAGAAGAATCAGAACATCTAGAGAACTTTTCCCTCCTCCAGAATCTTTGTTACAACCATCACCACAAGGTTCTGTTCATAGCACAGAAAATATGGAGAACAATAATATCAGAAGAACTCTTGCTGATTACACCAATATAGCTGGACCTCAGCACTTTAACAGCATAGCTAGACCTAGAGTCAATGCAGCCAATATGGAGGTCAAACCAACACTGATCCAACTGGTGAAAAGCAATCAATTTAATGGGTTATCTCATGAAAGCCCATATGAGCACCTTACTACATTCAATGAAATTTGCAACACAGTGAAAATCAATGGGGTGCCAGATGAAGCAATCAAACTTAGTTTGTTTCCTTTCTCATTGGGAGGCAATGCTAAGCTTTGGTTGAATTCTTTTCCAGAAGGAAGTATCACAAAGTGGGAAGCAGTGGTAGCAAAGTTTTTGAACAAGTACTTTCCACAATCAAAGGTGACAAAAGGCAAGCAAGAGATATCTTCATTTAAGCAGAGCATGGAAGAATCACTAGGGCATGCATGGGATAGATACAAAAGTCTACTAAGAAAAACACCCACGCATGGTTTTGAAGAACAGGAAGTAGTCTTAACTTTCCTTGGAGGGCTTGGTTCACAAACCAAGATGATGCTGGACGCCTCAGCAGGAGGCAATATTAAATGGAAACTCCAGAGGAAGCCACAGAAATTATAGAAAACATGGCTACTAGTGATAATGAGCTGCACAGTGAGAGAGGAGCTCCTATGCAACAAAAAGGGGTTCTCCAATTACAGACACATGATGCCTTGCTAGCTCAAAATAAAATTCTAACTCAACAGCTGGAGACTCTGACTAAAACTCTTGCACAATTACCTAAAGAGTTGAAAACTGCTGCACAGGTACAAACCCAGTTGTGCGAATTATGTGGAGGTGATCATATCAATGGTCAATGTGCTTTTCCAGTGGAAGCCGTGGAGGATGTTAATTTCATGGCTAATCAATTTCCATACCGTCAAGGGAATTACAATCAAGGGTGGAAACCACATCCAAGCATTGGTCAAGGACAAACTGGGCAAGCTAATCAATATAATAGGCAGCAGCAACCAACCTTTTGGCAACAGTTATCTATGCTTAATGAAAGATCAACAAGGTTGGAAGAAACTCTTCAGCAATTCATACAGAAAACTGAATCTTCTCAAAAGAGCACTGAAGCTGCTATAAAGAATTTGGAGATTCAAATGGGTCAGATTACCAAGCAATTGGAAGAAAGGCCAAATAGAAATTTTGGGGCTAATACTAAGGTTAACCCCAAAGAAGAGTGCAAAGTGGTAAAGAGTGTGAATGAAGAGATAATTGAGTTAGAAGAAGGAGAAACAGAAGAAAGAAGAGAAATAGAAAGCAAAAATACTTTTCCTTTTCCAATAAATCAAGAGAAACAAATGGACTTCACAAAATTATTCAGAATGGTGGATAATGAAGCACCTTGGGAACAGATTCTACAGAAAATTGCAGTTTACACAAAATTTGATGAAGAAATCTCTACAAAGAAGAGACGTAGAGATGATGAGGCAAAAGAGTGTATAACTGTTAAGAAAGAGTCCTTCCCTCCTAAAGCATCTGATCCAGGAAGTTTTTCTATCCCTTGTACTATAGGGAAGAAAAAGGTAAAGAAGGCTCTTCTTGATTTAGGTTCAAGTGTTAACTTGATACCTTATTCTTTACTGGAGCAAATCGGCAATGTTAAAGTGAAACCTGCAAAGGTTAAAATAGTAATGGCCGATGGATCTTCAAAGGAGCCATGTGGGATTGTAGAGGACATTATAGTTTGTGTTGGCAAACTTCAGTTCTTGGTAGACTTTGTGGTGATGAAGATGGAGACCGAGAAGATACCTATCATACTTGGAAGACCGTTTATGAAAACGGCCAAGGTTATCATAGATGTAAATGAAGGTATAGTGGTGCTCCAGGACAGAGAGGAGAGAGTGGTGGTAGATGTCTTCAAAGATGAGATGCAAGCAAAGGAGGAAGAAGCTAGTTATAAAGCTGCATTTCGAGATTCACCCATGACCAGCCGTAAAGATGAAAATCTTGAGGTTTCAGGTAACCATTGTTTGTTGTTTCAGGTACCCAAGGAAGAAGAGATTGGAAGAGGAGAAGAAATTCCTAGAGACTGGAAGAAAAGAAGACTCCAACTTGGCACACCTGTAAGAATCAAGAACAAGTTGTGGGTTGTGAAGGGCTTTAAAGCGAAGGAGATGATAGAGATAGAGTCTCCATATTCTAGAAGAACCAAAACAGTTCAAAGGAAACAACTGAGAAGTTGGTGGAATGACAACATCAACTATAAAGAAGATGGAACTTGAACTTTATTAGGTCAAGCTAATGACATTAAAAGAGCGCTTGCTTGGAGGCAACCCAGTGAATTTAAAGAATTTTGATTTGGTTTTGTAATTTTTAATTTGTGAACATTAGTTTTGTAATTATTTTGTTGGAGATAGCATCTACTGAAGGATGCTAGGTGGTTAAGTATCTACTGAAGGATACTATGGATGTAACACCTACTGATGGGTGTTGGTAAGAAAATTTTGCACCTACTGATGGGTGTTGGTGGATTTTGGGTCAGGCTCGTGACGTTAAACAAGCGCTACCTGGGAGGCAACCCAGTTGATTGAATATTTCTGTTTGTTTGTTTTAGTTAGGGTTTGCATAAGCATTTTGAACATTAAATTGCAGGGAACCAGTGAGAGGCACATATGGGAGGCACGTAGGTTAAGAAAAGAAGGAGAATAACACATCACGAAAGTGCCGCTGAGCGGTACTTTACCGCTGAGCGGTACTCTCGCAGAATGGGTTTTATTTCCTCTTAGCGGGACCCGAGCCCATTAGGGTATTTTTAAACCCTAAGCTGCGTATTCTTTCACACTTTCAGATTTTTCTCTGCACAAACACTCCCACATACCTTCTCCAAGGTTTTCCACATCTTTTCACTCTTCCACTCAATTTTTCACTAGTGTGCCATCAAAGTTTGGGGTTGGAAGAGAGCATTCTAGCTTGGAAGCATTCTCATTGCATCTAGTATCTCCACCCAAGTAAGTAAAATGCATTTTGTTCATTCTAGGGTTCTTGAATTTGAATGTGATTGTCAAAGCATGAATATTTAGGGGTTTTGATTTCTATGCATGATTTGATGATATATTTGATGTTTGAACCGATTAAACTGCATGATTATGAACTGGAAAACTGAAAATAGCATTTGGGTGGAGTTAGGAAAGCTTTAAAACAGGTTTTTCAAAAATCTGCAGAGTTACCGCTGAGGGGTAAACTGCCGCTGAGCGGCACTCTGCCAGATTTGGTTTTTCTGGTTTTTTGTGATCTGGAATGTGGTACTGGTGGCGCTGAGGGGAAATTCTGGCTCTCAGTGGTGGTTTAGCTTCGAAAGGAGTTGTGTTTTGTGTTTTACTAATGATTAACATCATGTTCTGTGGTTTTGTATTTGTGTTTTGAATGTAGAAATGGCATCCTCTTCAGGAAAAAGATTGAAAACCATGGCAACCAAGAGAAAGGAAAAGGAACCAGAGCAACCCCACTCTAGCAGGTTCCTCTCTAGGAAACATGAGAAGCATTTTAAAGTGGTTCAGGACAGGAGACTTCTAATGGAGAGAAAGGTTGCAATGATACCTAACTTTGCTCCTCAATTTGGAGAGCAAGTGTTAGGGAATGATTGGGGAAAGCTAGCCACTTATCCTGCACCTGCCAACATAGCTGTGGTAAAGGAATTTTACACCAATGCAAAGAAGATTGGTGATTATCCAGCTGAGAATTATTTGGGCTATGTCAGAGGCCATGCTATCAGGTATGATCCTGATTCTATTAATAACTTCCTGGACACTGTATGGGCTGGTGAGCAGTGCCAGTTTGCTCTTTGCATGGAGGAAGGTGCTGATTATGAGGATGTGGAGAGAGTATTGTGTATACCTGGAGGACACTTCCAAAGGAATAGATCTGGCTCAGTGGTTAACATTAGGAGGACGGATTTGACTCCTCTTGCAAAGTATTGGATGGCGTTTTCTCATGCCAACATTCAGCCATGTTCACATGTGTCAGATATTACTCTCAGCAGGGCATTCTTCATTTACTGTGCTATCAGAAACTTGAATGTTAATATTGGGCAGGTGATAGCTGATGAGATTAGTGTGTGCGCCAATACTTCAAACAACAAAGCACCACTAGGACATCCTTCTTTGATCACGCACCTTTGTAAGATAGCCGGGGTGGACACTTCTGCTCCACCATTTGAGAGGCCAAGAAAAGCTATTGATGAGGCCTATTACAGACAGTACTGTGGAGGTGAGGATGCAGCTCAGCCAGTTCCACCACGCCGTGCTCGTAGAGAGAGAGGGCCAGCACAGAGCCAGACATCTGCTGATACACATGAAGCAGAACCATTCCAGATGAGGGACATGTATATGTCTCTTATAGGTGCTCAGTTGCAGTCCATTCACAGAGGGCAGGTGGCCACTGCTGAGATGATTGTGGGGATGTATGATACACCTCCAGCCCACAGGTGGACTATGGATGAATTCCATAATGTGGTAGCTTGGCCAAAGGAACCAGTGCACGGAGGAGGAGCTGTAGCAGCTGAAGCTTCAGCTAGAGAGATGGAAGAAGATGAAGCTGATGATGATGATGCATTTGAAGATGAAGAACATGAGGAGGAAGAGGAAGAAACAGAGGACAGCTCAGACTGATGAGGAGCTGAGATAGCATTTACTGATAAATGCTATCATATGATTATGCTTTTGTGGTTTAAGTTTTCTAAACTTATTTGTTTTTGTTTTTAGATTAAGGTTTGATGTACTTTATTGAACACCTGGTTTGATGATGGTTTGCTATTAAC
Organism: Vigna umbellata; assembly: GCF_029865625.1. Classification (NCBI taxonomy): domain Eukaryota; kingdom Viridiplantae; phylum Streptophyta; class Magnoliopsida; order Fabales; family Fabaceae; genus Vigna; species Vigna umbellata. The sequence continues at coordinate 23,108,782 of NC_142173.1, read as the reverse complement.
TGTGATTGTGTGATAAGTAATACTGAATGATGCTTATGATTAATTGATGTTGAGATGATGTGCACATTAAAATGCTTATACAGGTGATTCACAAGCTTTGTGAACAAATGCATGATATCATGATTGTGATTGTGAAATTAAGCAGGATGTGTATGTCAAATGTGAATGAGCTTATATGTGAGATTTTGAGCTCCAGAGTTGTTATTTTTGAATGCTATTACTTTGAAAGCATGAATGATTTTGCCCAGGTTTTCTATGATTAAAGCAATTGCTTGTTTTGCATCATATGATCAAGGCCGTTTGTTGAAACCCTTTTATTGGCCAAATTCGTAAGATTAGACCACTAAAAGAGAACACTTTGTGTTCTATCCTTTTCAACCCTTAGCCTTGAACATACACTGAAACCCTTGATTGAAAAATCTTTACCTTGAGTTAAGTACAAGATCTTGTGTGGTATTGTTAAATGTTCAAGTTTGGGGTTGTTGGGAAAACATGAAAAGCATTGAGCTAAGAGCTAAAAAGTAAGAATATGCAAAGAAAAAGAAAAGAAAAGAAAAAGAAGCAAAGCTCAATGCAAAGGCAAAAGAAAGTTGGGAAAGAATAAGATGTTTGTGTTGTATGATTCTCTTAACTCAAGGGTTTTGTGATCTAGAAAAACCAATTTTCTTGTTAGCCCAGCCACGTTATAAGCCATAGAAAAGTCCTTGTGATGATGCATGCTTGTGAATGTTTTTGATTGTGGTAAAATGAAAGGCAAAATTGATTCATGTGACATTGTGATAGTTGAGTGAATGAGTGATTACCTCTTATACACTTGAGTGTGAGTAAAACACTTGACATAGTGAGGAAATATTCCATGAACACATGAACATCCATGCTTAATTGATTGATCATTCATGAAAAATAGCATTTGTTGGAATTTAAATGACTTTGTGAACACTAAAGCATGTGCACATCTTGATTGAACTCTTGGTCATAAGTTTGAGTGAAGTTGTTACTTATCTTGAAAAAGAGGATTTTTGAATGAGTGAACCATCATATGAATTGGTTGAAGATTGAGTTAAATCTTATTTGCTTGAGGACAAGCAAAGTTTTAAGTTTGGGGTTGTGATAACAGTTGAAAAACTGTTATTTTTATGATTAAAATTGACACTAAAAGCAACCTTTACACTTAGAAACTAGCTTGAAATCATGCTTTTCTTCATATTTTTAGAAATAAGAGAGCTGGACAGGTTTATGCTTGATTTCAGTGTTTTTGTGCAGGTTTTAAGGTGAATTTGGTGAAAGAAGTGAAGAGGGAGAGAGATGAAATCAGAAAAGACATCAAAAAGTGCAAAAGGAGAAGCCGAAGTCACCGCTCAGCGGCAGTTTACCGCTGAGCGGCACTCACTCACTCACGGGAGATCCGCTGAGGGGCAAAATGGCCGCTGAGGGGAGAAAACAAGACACGCACTTACCGCTGAGCGGTAATTTACCGCTGAGCGGCACTTTAATGGGCTTGGACCTAATTTTAATTTACGAATGGTATTTAAGCTTTAGGGTTTCCTAGGGTTAGGTATATTTGGCTGGAACGAAGCAAACACTCTCTCTTCCACCCCTTTGAAGGAGGATCTTGGATGCTGAGGCTTCCTCTTCACCTTTTTAGGGTTTATTCTTTCATTCTTTCATTGTAATTCATCTAGGTTCACCATGAATATGGTGAACTAAACTCTGTATGTTTGTTGGGGAATCAATGTAATCTTTTGAAGCTCTCATATATGGAATCTGTTTTTACATCTTTTAATTAAGACTTATGCTTTCTTTCATCATTAGTTAGGGTTTTTCCTCTTTGCTTAATGCTTGCATTGTTTAACTCATTCGATGCATGATTATTGGTTTTGTCGATACGGGCACGTACGGGGAAGTCTAGATCCGGGGAATTTCTCCCAATATGATATTGGTTGTCGTTAAGCTCCTGCACTTATGAACTGATCATTAGGAATGCTAGGAATTGTATGAACTCGTGATTAGGGAGAAGCCTTCTAGAAAGGTACTTTAGAGAGTGGCATTAACAATGATGATTTAAATGTTGAATTCCTAAAATATATGACAGTGGATAAGATGAAATTGACCCCCAACAACATATTCATACATTTATTTCATTGAAAGTGTTTATCTTTTGCTTTTTGCCATTGATCAAAACTTCATGCATACATGTTTATTTTCTGTCTTGCATATTAAACTCTAAATATTTCTTCTTTAAGTCTTAGCTAATCAAGAAACCACATAACTAAACTAGGCTGTGAGTCCTTTGGGAAGAACGATACTTGGTCTTACCAAGTTTATTACTTGAACGATTCGGTCATACTTGCCGATTGAAAAACAAGTTTGTGACATCATAATTTGGTGTTCATAAATTTGTCCATCAGTCCACTTCTTCCACTTCGTCAACTTCCTCCACTTCCTCCACATCGTCCACTTCGCCCACTTCCACCACTTCGTCCACTTCGTCAACTTCGTCCACTTCCTCCACTTCGTCCAGTTCTTGCACATCCTCCACTTCGTCCACATTCTCCACTTCCTCCACTTCCTCCACTTCGCCAATTTCGTCCACCTCGTCCATTTCGTCCACTTCATCAAGTTCATCCACTTCCACCACTTCGCCAAGTTCGTCCACTTCTTCCACTTCCTCCATTTCGTCTACTTCCTCCACTTCCTCAACATCGTCCATTTCCTCCACTTCCTCCACTTCATTCACTTCCTCCAATTCGTCCACTTCGTCCACTTCGTCCACTTCCTCCACTTCGTCAACTTCCTCCACTTCGTCCACTTCCTTCGCTTCGTCAACTTCGTCCACTTCGTCCACTTCGTCCACTTCGTCCATTTCGTCCACTTTGTCAAGTTCGTCCATTTCCTCCACTTCCTCCACTTCCTCCTCTTTGTCCACTTCGTCCACTTCACCCACTTCGTCCACTTCGTCAATTTCCTCCACTTCGTCAACTTCGTCCACTTCCTCCACTTAGTCCTCTTCGTCCACCTCTTCCACTTCGTCCACTTCGTCCACTTCCTACAGTTCGTCCACCTCGTCCGCTTCGTCCACTTCGTCAACTTGGTCCCCTTCTTGCACTTCCTCCACTTCCTCCACTTCCTCCACTTCCTCCACTTCCTCCACTTCCTCCACTTCGTCCACTTCGTCAACTTCGTCAATTTCCTCGACTTCGTTCAGTTCCTCCACTTCGTCCACTTCTTCCACTTCCTCCACTTCGTCAAGGTTGTCCACTTCCTCCATTTCATCCACTTCCTCCACTTTGTCAACTTTGTCCACTTCCACCACTTCGTCCACTTCGTCCACTTCGTCCACTTCCACCACTTCGTCCACTTCGTCGACTTTGTCCACTTCGTCAATTTCGTCCACCTCGTCAAGTTCGTCTGTTTCCTCCACCTCGTCAAGTTCGTCCACTTTGTCCATTTCCTCCATTTCATTCACTTTGTCCACTTCCTCCACTTCCTCCATTTCGTCCACTTCCTCCACTTCCTCAACATCAGCCATTTCCTCCACTTCCTCCGCTTCATTCACTTCCTCCACTTCGTCAACCTAACTAAAATAAACAAACAAAAAACAATCAATCAACTGGGTTGCCTCCCAGGTAACGCTTGTTTAACGTCACGAGCCTGCCCCAAAATCCACCAACACCCATCAGTAGGTGTTACAATCTTACCAACACCCATCAATAGGTGTTACAAACCTAGCATCCTTCAGTAGATGCTATATCCAAACAAGTATTTACAAAAAAAATAATGTCCACAAATTAAAAGTTACAAACCAAACTAAAAAGTTTTTAAATCACTGGGTTGCCTCCCAGTAAGCGCTCTTTTAACGTCATTAGCTTGACCCAGTAAAGTTCAAGTTCCATCTTCTTTTTCTTCTTCTTTCTACTAAACTTCTTTAGAAATTTAATCAAACCAGGAACCTGTTGCAGTGTCCCAATCATAGGAACTTTAATCTCCAATTTCTTGAAGATTTCCATAAAGCACTTAAATTTTTTTCCTTCCTATGATTCTTCTTTAGATGAGGATGGGATTTTTCATATGATTCCTTCTTCTTTCCTCTCATCTTCTTTTTCTTACGCTTTCTCTCCCCAAATTTTCTCTTTTTCTTTTCTTTTATTTTTTCTTCCCTTCTCTTTTTCTCCTCAACTTCTTTATTTTCACACAAATTTTCTTTCTCTCTTCTCTCTCAACCACTTCTTTTTCTTTTTCTTCATCTTTATCTTTCTCACTCAACTCTTCTTTCTCTTTTCTCTCTACCCTTTCCTCATCTCCCTCTAATTTTTCCTCATCAAGAATCTTGTCACTTTCAGTGATAATGACTTGCCCTTCCTCCTTAAGATTAACTTCAGTATTAACATCATCATTCAATCTCTGATTGATGTAACGAAGTTGCATCTCCATTCTTTTACATGATTCTTCAATGCTTTTCTGAGTAGAGTCGGAATTTTTCAAAAATCGTTGAAGGGTGTCCTCCAACCTATCCAAACTTCCTGATAAAAAGGGTTGTTGCTGCCATTGTTGTTGTGGTTGGTTCTCAAATTGTCCAGCAGCTTGCCAAAATTGGCTTTGATCCATGCTTGAGTGAGGTTCCCACCAGTGGTTGAGATTACTTTGGTAGAATTGAGTGCCCATATAGTTAAATTCTTGACCAAATTGCATTCTGCAGACATTAGGCACAAAACCCTAAAAACAATTGTTAGCACAAAAAGATAGAGAAAAAAAAATCAAAGGATATAATTGAAAAGATAAGAAGATAAAATAATAACCAAAAAAATAAAAACAGAAAATAAAAACAGAAATTCAAAATTAAAGTCAAAGATAATCAATAATCACACAAATTAACCAGTTAAACCAGAGTCCCCGGCAACGGCGCCAAAAACTTGATGGACAAATTTATGAACACCAAAATATGATGTCACAAACTTGTTTTTCAATCGGCAAGTATGACCGAATTGTTCAAGTAATAAACTTGGTAAGACCAAGTATCGTTCTTCCCAAAGGACTCACGGCCTAGTTTAGTTGTGTGATTTATTGATTAGCTACGACTTAAAGACGAAATATTTGGATTTTATATGCAAAAGACGAAAATTAAATATGTATGCATGAAGTTTTGATCAATGGCAAAAGCAAAAGATAAACACTTTCAATGAAATATAGGTATGAATATGTTGTTGGGGTTCAATTTCATCTTATCCACTCTCATATATTTTAGGAATTCGACATTCAAATCATCATTGTTAATGCCACTCTCTAAAGTACCTTTCAAGAAGGCTTCTCTCTAATCACGAGTTCATACAATTCCTAGCATTCCTAATGATTAGTTCATAAGTGCAGGAGCTTAACGACAACCAATATGATATTGGGAGAAATTCCCCGGATCTAGACTTCCCCGTACGCGCCCGTATCGACAAAACCAATAATCATGCATCGAATGAGTTAAACAATGCAAGCATTACGCAAAGAGGAAAAACCCTAACTAATGATGAAAGAAAGCATAGATCTTAAATAAAAGATGTAACAACAAATTCCATATATGAGAGCTTCAAAAGATTACATTGATTCCCCAACAAACATACAGAGTTTAGTTCACCATATTCATGGTGAACCTAGATGAATAACAATGAAAGAATGAAAGATAAAACCCTAAAAAGGTGAAGAGGAAGCCTCAGCATCCAAGATCCTCCTTCAAAGGGGTGGAAGAGAGAGTGTTTGCTTCGTTCCAGCCAAAGATACCTAACCCTAGGAAACCCTAAAGCTAATATATTATTCGTAAATTACAGAAAATTAGGTCCAAGCCCATAAAAGTGCCGCTCAGCGGTAAAGTACCGCTCAGCGGTAAGTGCTTGATACGTTTCTTCCCCTCAGCGGCCATTTTGCCCCTCAGCGGATCTCCCGTAAGCTCCTGATTGCCGCTCAGCGGTAAACTGCCACTGAGCGGTGACTTCGGCTTCTCCTTTTGCACTTTTTGATGTCTTTTCTGATTCCATCTCTCACCTTCTTCACTTCTTTCACCAAATTCACCTTAAAACCTGCACAAAAACACTGAAATCAAGCATAAACCTGTCCAGCTCTTTATTTCTAAAAGTATGAAGAAAAGCATGATTTCAAGCTAGTTTCTAAGTGTAAAGGTTGCTTTTAGTGTCAATTTTAATCATGAAAATAATAGTTTTTCAACTGTTATCAGTCCACTTTGTCCATTTCGTCCATTTCGTCCACTTCATCAAGTTCGTCCAGTTCTTCCACTTCCCCCACTTTGTCCATATTCTCCACTTCGTCCACTTCATCAAGTTCGTCCACTTCCTCCACTTCCTCAACATCGTCCATTTCCTCCACTTCCTCCACTGCATTCACTTCCTCCACTTCGTCAACTTTGTCCACTTCGTCCACTTCCTCCACTTCCTCCACTTCGTCAACTTCTTCCACTTCGTCCATTTCGTCCACTTCGTCCATTTCGTCCACTTCGTTTAGTTCGTCCCCTTCCTCCACTTCCTCCAATTCGTCCACTTCGTCCACTTCTTCCACTTAGTCTACTTCATCAACTTCTTCCACTTCGTCCACTTCGTCAACTTCGTGCACTTCCTCCACTTCCTCAACATCGTCCACTTCCTCCACTTCCTCCACTTCTTCCACTTCATTCACTTCTTGCACTTCTTCCACTTCGTCAACTTCGTCCACTTCCTCCATTTCGTCAACTTCATCCACTTCGTCCATTTCGGCCACTTCGTCAAGTTCGTCCACTTCCTCCACTTCGTCCACTTCCTCCACTTCGTCCACTTTTTCCACTTCGTCAACTTCGTCCACTTCGTCAACTTCCTCCACTTCCTCCACTTCCTCCACTTCTTCCACTTCCTCCACTTCGTCAACTTCCCCCACGTCCACCACTTCGTCAACTTCGTCCACCTCCTCCTCTTCGTCCAGTTCTTCCACTTCGTCCACATTCTCCACTTCCTCCACTTCGTCCACTTCGACAATTTCGTCCACTTCGTCCATTTCGTGCACTTCATCAAGTTCGTCCACTTCCTCCACTTCGTCAAGTTCGTCCACTTCCTCCACTTCGTCCACTTCCTCCAGTTCCCCCATTTCGTCCACTTCCTCAACATCATTCATTTCTCCACTTGCTCTACTTCATTCACTTCGTCCACTTCCTCCACTTCGTCCACTTCCTTCATTTCGTCAAGTTCGTCCACTACCTCCACTTCTTCCACTTCCTCCACTTCGTCACTTCGTCCAATTCGTCCACTTCGTCAACTTCTTCCACTTCGTCCACTTCGTCAACCTCGTGCACTTCCGCCACTTCCTCAACATCGTCCACTTCCTGCACTTCCTTCACTTCCTGCACTTCTTCCACTTCGTCAAATTCGTCCACTTCCTCCATTTCGTCAACTTCGTCCAATTCGTCCATTTCGTTCACTTCGTCAAGTTTGTCCACTTCCTGCACTTTCTCCACTTTGTCAACTTCGTCCACTTTGTCAAGTACGTCATCTTCGTCAACTTCCTCCACTTCCTCCACTTCTTCAACTTCCTCCACTTCCTCCACTTGGTCTAATTCCTCCACTTCATCCACTTGGTCCACTTCCTCCACTTCCTCCATTTCGTCCACTTCCTCCACTTCCTCAACATCGTCGATTTCCTCCACTTCCTCCACTTCTTTCACTTTATCCACTTCTTCCACTTTGTCAACTTTGTCCACTTCCTCCACTTCCTCAACTTCGTCGACTTGGTCCACTTCGTCCACTTGGTCTACTTCGTCTACTTCCTCCACTTCCTCCATTTCCTCCACTTCCTCCATTTCGTCAACTTCATCCACTTTGTCCACTTCCTCCACTTCCTCCATTTCGTCCACTTCCTCCACTTCCTCCATTTCGTCCACTTCCTCCACTTCCTCAACATCGTCGATTTCCTCCACTTCCTCCACTTCATTCACTTTATCCTTTTCTTCCACTTCTTCCACTTCTTCCACTTTGTGAACTTTGTCCACTTCCTCCACTTCCTCAACATCGTCGACTTGGTCCACTTCGTCCACTTTGTCCACTTCGTCTACTTCCTCCACTTCCTCCATATCCTCCACTTCCTCCACTTCGTCAACTTCGTCCACTTTGTCCACTTCCTCCATTTCGTCCACTTCCTCAACATCGTCGATTTCCTCCATTTCCTCCACTTCATTCACTTTATCCACTTCTTCCACTTCTTCCACTTTGTCAACTATGTCCACTTCCTCCACTTCCTCAACTTCGTCGACTTGGCACACTTCGTCCACTTGGTCTACTTCGTCTACTTGCTCCACTTCCTCCATTTCCTCTACTTCCTCCACTTCGTCAACTTCCTTCACTTCGTCCACTTCCACCATTTCGTCCACTTCCTCCACTTCATTAACTTCATCCACTTCATCCACTTCTTCCACTTTGTCAACTTTCTCCACTTCTCCACTTCCTCCAATTCGTCCACTTGGTCCACTTCGTCTACTTCCTCCACTTCCTCCACTTCATCCACTTCCTCCTCTTTGTCAACTTCGTCCTCTTGGTCCACTTCTTCCACTTCGTCCACTTCCTCCATTTCCTCCACGTCCTCAAGTTCGTCCACTTCGTCCACTACGTCCACTTCGTCCACTTCGTCAAGTTCCTCCACTTCCTCCACTTCGTCCACTTCGTCCATTTCGTCTATTTTGTCCACTTTGTCAAGTTCGTCCAGTTCTTCCACTTCCTCCACTTCGTCCACATTCTACACTTCCTCCACTTCGTCCACATTCTCCACTTCATCCAGTTCGTCCATGATGGACAAATTTGTAAGCACCAAAATATGATGTCACAAACTTGTTTCACAATCGGCAAGTATGACCGAATCGTTTCAAGTAATAAACTTGGTAAGACCAAGTATCGTTCTCCCAAAGGACTCACGGCCTAGTTTAGTTATGTGATTTGTTGATTAGCTAAGACTTAAGAACACAATAATTGAAGTTTAATATGCAAAGACGAAAATTAAATATGTATGCATGAATTGATCAATGGCAAAGACAAAAGATAAACACTTTCAATGGAATATATGAATGAATATGTTGTTGGGGGTCAATTTCATCTCATCCACTCTCATATATTTTAGGAATTCAACATTCAAATCATCATTGTTAATGCCACTCTCTAATGTACCATTCTAGATGGCTTCTCCCTAATCAAATAGTTCATACAATTCCTAGCATTCCTAATGATTAGTTCATGAGTGCAGGAGCTTAAAGGCAACCAATATAATATTGTCAGTATAATATTGGGAGAAATTCCCCGGATCTAGATTTCCCCGTACGTGTCCGTATCAACAAAACCAATAATCATGCATTAGAATGAGTTAAACAATGCAAGCATTGAGCAAAGAGGAAAAACCCTAACTAATGATGAAAGAAAGCATATGTCTTAATTCAAAGATGTACTCAACAAATCCATATATGAGAGCTTCAAGAGATTACATTGATTCCCCAACAAACATACAAGGTTTAGTTCACCATATTCATGGTGAACCTAGATGAATAACAATGAAAGTATGAAAGAATAAACCCAATAAAGTGGAAGAGGTAGCCTGAGCATCCAAGATCCTCCTTCAAAGGGGTGAAAGAGAGAGTGTTTGCCTCGTTTCTGCCAAAGATACCTAACTATAGGACGTGCAAGCCCTTATATACTAATCTAGAGTTACAAAAGATTACAAAAGTCCAAGCCCAAAAAGTGCCGCTCAGCGGTATTTACCGCTCAGCGGTGATTGCGCGTCTTCTTTCTTCCCCTCAGCGGCCATTTTGCCCCTCAGCGGTTCCAACGTCACCTCTTGAGTGCCGCTCAGCGGTAGTTTGCCGCTGAGCGGTGCCTTCGACTTCTCCTTTTTGCACTCTTTCAAGTCTTTTCTAATGTCCTCTCTCTTATTCTTCACTTCTTTCACCAAATTCACCTCAAAACCTGCACAAAAACACTTAAATCAAGCATAAACCTGTCCAGCTCTCTTATTTCTGAAAATATAAACAAAAGGCATGATTTCAAGCTAGTTTCTAAGTCTAAAGGTTGCTTTTAGTATCAACTTTAAGCAAGAAAATAACAGTTTTTCAACTGTTATCACAACCCCAAACTTAGAACTTTGCTTGTCCTCAAGCAAATAAAATGTAACTCCATCTTCAACCAATTCATATGATGGTTCACTCATTCAAAATCCTCTTTTCAAGATAAGTAATAACTTCACTCAAACTTAAGACCAAGAGTTCAATCAAGATGTGCACATGCTTTAGTGTTCACAAAGTCATTTAAGTTCCAACAAATGCTATTTTTCATGAATGATCAATCAATTAAGCATGGATGTTCATGTGCTTATGGAATCTTTCCTCACTAGGTAAAGTGTTTCACTCAACACACAAGTGTATAAGAGGTAAAGTGTTTCACTCATTCACTCCACTATCACAATGTCACCTGAATCAACTTTGCCTTTCATTTAACCACAATCAAATACATTCACAAGCATGCATCATCACAAGGACTTTTCAATGGCTTATAATGTGGCTGGGCTAACAAGAAAATTGGTTTTTCTGGATCACAAAATCCTTGAGTTAAGAGAATAACAACACAATCTTCTTATTCATTCCCAACTTTCTTTTGCCTTTGCTTTTGCATTTGCATTGAGCTTTGCTTCTTTTTCTTTTCTTTTCTTTGCATATTCTTACTTTTTAGCTCTTAGCTCAATGCTTTTTCCTTTTTCATGTTTCCCCAATAACCCCAAACTTGAACATTTAACAATACCACACAAGATCTTCTACTTAACTCAAGGTAAAGATTTTCAATCAAGGGTGTTCAGTGTATATTTAAGGCTAAGGGTTCAAAGGATAGAACACAACGTGTTCTCTTTTAGAAGGCTAACTTTATGAATTTGGCCAATAAAAAGGGTTTCAAAAACACGGCCTTTGATCATATGATGCAAAACAAGCAATTGATTCAATCATAGAAAACCTGGGCAAAGTCATTCATGCTTTCAAAGTAATAACATTCAACAATAACAACTCTGGAGCTCAAAACCTCACATATAAGCTCATTCACATTTGACATGCACATCCTGCTTAATTTCACAATCACAATCATGATATTATGCATTTGTTCACAAAGCTTGTGAATCACCTGTATAAGCATTTTAATGTGCACATCATCTCAACATCAATCAATCAATAAGCATCATCAAGCATTACTTATCACACAATCACAGTTAATAGCAAACCATCATAACAAACCAGGTGTTCAATAGAGTACATCAAACCCTAATCTAAAAACAAAAACAAATAAGTTCAGAAAACTTAAACCACAAAAGCATAATCATATGATAGCATTCATCAGTAAATGCTATCTCAGCTCCTCATCAGTCCGAGCTCTCTGTATCTTCCTCTTCCTCTTCATCATCATCTTCATCAAATGCATCCTCCTCCTCAGCTTCATCTTCATCCATGTCTCGGGCTGAAGCCTCAGCTGCTTCAGCTCCTCCATGCCATGGTTCTTCTGGCCAAGCTACCACATTATGGAATTCATCCATAGTCCACCTGTGTGCTGGAGGGGTATCATACATCCCCACTATCATCTCAGCCGTGGCCACCTGCCCTCTGTGGATGGACTGCAACTGAGCACCTATAAGAGACATATACATGTCCCTCATCTGGAATGGTTCTGCCTCATGAGTATCAGCAGAAGTCCTGCTCTGTGCTGGCCTTCTCTCTCTACGAGCCTGGCGTGGTGGAACTGGCTGGGCTGCCTCCTCACCTCCACAGTACTGTCTGTAATAGGCCTCATCTATAGCTTTTCTTGGCCTCTCAAATGGTGGAACAGAAGTATCCACCCCAGCTAGCTTGCAAAGGTGAGTGATCAAAGAAGGATGTCCCAGTGGTGCTTTGTTGTTTGAGGTGTTAGCACACACACTAATCTCATCAGCTATCACCTGCCCAATATTAACATTCAAGTTTCTGATAGCACAATAGATGAATAGTGCCCTGCTGAGAGTGATATCTGACACATGTGAGCATGGCTGAATGTTGGCATGAGAAAATGCCATCCAATACTTTGCAAGAGGAGTCAAGTCTGTCCTCCTAATGTTAACCACTGCTCCAGATCTATTCCTTTGAAAGTGTCCTCCAGGTATGCACAATACTCTCTCAACATCCTCAAAGTCAGCACCTTCCTCCATGCTAAGAGCAAACTGGCATTGCTCACCAGCCCACACAGTATCCAGGAAGTTATTGATGGAGTCAGGATCATACCTGATAGCATGGCCTCTAACATAGCCCAAATAATTCTCAGCTGGATGATCACCAATCTTCTTTGCATTGGTGTAGAATTCCTTGACCACAGCTATGTTGGCAGGTGCTGGATAGGTGGCTAGCTTTCCTCAATCATTCCCTAACACTTGCTCTCCAAATTGAGGAGCAAAGTTAGGTATCATTCCAACCTTTCTCTCCATTAGAAGTCTCCTGTCCTGAACCACCCTAAAGTGCTTCTCATGTTTCCTAGAGAGGAACCTGCCATTATGGGGATGCTCTGGTTCCTTTTCCTTCCTCTTGGTTGCCATGGTTTTCAATCTCTTTCCTGAAGAGGATGCCATTCCTGCATTCAAACACAAATCCAAAACCACAGAACATGATGTTCATCATTAGTAAACTCAGAACACAACTCCTTTTGAAGCTAAACCACCGCTGAGGGCCAGAATTTCCCCTCAGCGCCACCAGTGCCACATTCAAACACGCAATAAACCAGAAAAAACAAATCTGGCAGAGTGCCGCTCAGCGGTAAATGCCGCTCAGCGGTGATCTGCAGATTTTTGCAAATCTCTTTTTAAAACAGTCCTAACTCCACCCAAATGCAATTTTCAAATCATGCATAGAAATCAAAACCCCTAAATATTCATGCTTTGACAATCACAGTCAATTTCAAGAACCCTAGAATGAACAAAATGCATTTTACTTACTTGGGTGGAGATGCTAGATGATATGAGAATGCTTCCAAACTAGAATGCTCTCTTCCAACCCCAAACTTTGATAGCACACTAGTGTAAAAATGAGTGGAAGAGAAATTTTCTAAAGAGGGAAGAGTGAAAAGATGTGGAAAACCTAGGAGAAGAGGTGTGGAAGTGTTTATGCAGAGAAGAACTTGAAAGAGTGTAAAAACGCGCAGCTTAGGGTTTAAAAATACCCCAATGGGCTCGGGTTCCGCTAAGGGGAACTTAAGCCCATCTGCGTTAGTACCGCTCAGCGGTAAATGCCGCTCAGCGGCACTTTCGTGATGTGCCCTTCTCCTTCTTTTCTTGACCTACGTGCCTTCCTAGCATACCCCTCATAGGTTCCCTGCAATTCAATGTTAAAAATGCTTATGCAAACCCTAACTAAAATAGACAAACAGAAAACAATCAATCAACTGGGTTGCCTCCCAGGTAGCGCTTGTTTAACGTCACGAGCCTGACCCAAAATCCACCAACACCCATCAGTAGGTGTTTCAAACTTACCAGCACCCATCAGTAGGTGCAAAATCTTCTCACCAACACCCATCAGTAGGTGTTACAAACCTAGCATCCTTCAGTAGATGCTTAACCACCTAGCATCCTTCAGTAGATGCTGGATCCAACAAAAATATTTACAGAATAATGTCCACAATTTAAAAGTTACAAAACCAAATCAAAAGTTTTTAAATCCACTGGGTTGCCTCCCAGCAAGCGCTCTTTTAACGTCATTAGCTTGACCCAGTAAAGCTCATGTTCCTTCTTCTTTTTCTTCTTTCTACTGAACTTCTTCAGAAATTTGATCAAACCAGGAACCTGTTGCAATGTCTCAATCATAGGAACTTTAATCTCCAATTTCTTGAAGATTTCCATAAAGCACTTAAATTTCTTTTCCTTCCTATGATTCTTCTTTAGATGAGGATGTGATTTTTCATGTGATTTCTTCTTCTTTCCTCTCATCTTCTTTTTCTTCCTTTTTCTCTCCCTAAATTTTCTCTTTTTCTCTTCTTTTATTTTTTTCTTCCTTTCTCTTTTTCTCCTCAACTTCTTTATCTTCACACAAATTTTCTTTCTCTCTTCTCTCTCAACCAATTCTTTTTCTTTTTCTTCATCTTTATCTTTCTCACTCAACTCTTCTTTCTCTTTTCTCTCTACCCTTTCCTCATCTCCCTCTAATTTTTCCTCATCAAGAATCTTGTCACTTTCAGTGATAATGACTTGCCCTTCCTCCTTAAGGTTAACATCAGTATTAACATCATCATTTAATATCTGACTAGTGTGACGAAGTTGCATCTCCATTCTTTTACATGATTCTTCAATGCTTTTCTGAGTAGAGTCAGAATTTTTCAAAAATCGTTGAAGGGTGTCCTCCAACCTATCCAAACTTCCTGATAGAAAGGGTTGTTGCTGCCATTGTTGTTGTGGTTGGTTCTCAAATTGTCCAGCAGCTTGCCAAAATTGGCTTTGATCCATGCTTGAGTGAGGTTCCCACCATTGGTTGAGATTACTTTGGTAGAATTGAGTGCCCCTATAGTTAAACTCTTGACCAAATTGCATTCTGCAGACATTAGGCACAAAACTCTAGAAAATATTTGTTAGCACAAAAAGATAGAGAAGAAGATATAGATTCAAAAGATAAAAGATTCAGAAGATAAGATAGAATAAGATAGAATAAAATAAAATAAAATAAAATAAAATAAAATAAAATCTAACCTAATCTAAAAAGATAAAATAAAATCTAACCTAACCTAAAAGATAAAATAAAATAAAATCTAATCTAACCTAAAAGATAAAATAAAATAAAATCTAATCTAACCTAAAAGATAAAATAAAATCTAATCCTAAAAGATAAAATCTAATCTAAAAGATAAAATAAAATCAAATAAAAATCGAAAAATAAAAAGCAGAAAATAAAAACAGAAAACAGAAAAACAGAAAACAAAAAAAATAAAAATTCGAAATTAAAATAAAATCTAATCTAAAAAAAATAAAATCTAACCTAAAAGATAAAAATCAAATCTAAAAAGATAAAAAATAAAAACAGAAAAAAAATAAAAACAGAAATTCAAAATTAAAGTCAAAGGTAATCAATAATCACACAAATTAACCAGTTAAACCATGAATCCCCGGCAACAGCGCCAAAAAACTTGATGGACAAATTTGTAAGCACCAAAATATGATGTCACAAACTTGTTTCACAATCGGCAAGTATGACCGAATCGTTTCAAGTAATAAACTTGGTAAGACCAAGTATCGTTCTCCCAAAGGACTCACGGCCTAGTTTAGTTATGTGATTTGTTGATTAGCTAAGACTTAAGAACACAATAATTGAAGTTTAATATGCAAAGACGAAAATTAAATATGTATGCATGAATTGATCAATGGCAAAGACAAAAGATAAACACTTTCAATGGAATATATGAATGAATATGTTGTTGGGGGTCAATTTCATCTCATCCACTCTCATATATTTTAGGAATTCAACATTCAAATCATCATTGTTAATGCCACTCTCTAATGTACCATTCTAGATGGCTTCTCCCTAATCAAGTAGTTCATACAATTCCTAGCATTCCTAATGATTAGTTCATGAGTGCAGGAGCTTAAAGGCAACCAATATAATATTGTCAGTATAATATTGGGAGAAATTCCCCGGATCTAGATTTCCCCGTACGTGTCCGTATCAACAAAACCAATAATCATGCATTAGAATGAGTTAAACAATGCAAGCATTAAGCAAAGAGGAAAAACCCTAACTAATGATGAAAGAAAGCATATGTCTTAATTCAAAGATGTACTCAACAAATCCATATATGAGAGCTTCAAGAGATTACATTGATTCCCCAACAAACATACAAGGTTTAGTTCACCATATTCATGGTGAACCTAGATGAATAACAATGAAAGTATGAAAGAATAAACCCAATAAAGTGGAAGAGGTAGCCTGAGCATCCAAGATCCTCCTTCAAAGGGGTGAAAGAGAGAGTGTTTGCCTCGTTTCTGCCAAAGATACCTAACTATAGGACGTGCAAGCCCTTATATACTAATCTAGAGTTACAAAAGATTACAAAAGTCCAAGCCCAAAAAGTGCCGCTCAGCGGTATTTACCGCTCAGCGGTGATTGCGCGTCTTCTTTCTTCCCCTCAGCGGCCATTTTGCCCCTCAGCGGTTCCAACGTCACCTCTTGAGTGCCGCTCAGCGGTAGTTTGCCGCTGAGCGGTGCCTTCGACTTCTCCTTTTTGCACTCTTTCAAGTCTTTTCTAATGTCTTCTCTCTTATTCTTCACTTCTTTCACCAAATTCACCTCAAAACCTGCACAAAAACACTTAAATCAAGCATAAACCTGTCCAGCTCTCTTATTTCTGAAAATATAAACAAAAGGCATGATTTCAAGCTAGTTTCTAAGTCTAAAGGTTGCTTTTAGTATCAACTTTAAGCATGAAAATAACAGTTTTTCAACTGTTATCAGTCCACTTCCTCCACTTCATCAACTTCGTCCACTTCTTCCATATTGTCCACTTCCTCCACTTCCTCCATTTCGCCCACTTCCACAACTTCCTCAACATCGTCCATTTCCTCCACTTCCTCCACTTACTCCACTTCCTCCCCTTCCTCCACTTCCTCCATTTCGTCCACTTCGTCAAGTTCGTCCCCTTCCTCCACTTCCTCCACTTCCTCCACTTCCTCCCTTTCCTCCACTTCGTCCTCTTCGTCAACTTCTTCCACTTCGTCCACTTCGTCAACTTCGTCAACTTCATTCACTTCCTGCACTTCTTCCACTTCGTCAAATTCGTCCACTTCCTCCATTTCGTCAACTTCGTCCACTTCGTCCATTTCGTCCACTTCCTCAAGTTCGTCCACTTCTTCCACTTCCTCCAATTCCTCCACTTCGTCCACTTCGTCAACTTCGTCAGCTTCCTCCACTTCGTCAACTTCTTCCACTTCGTCCACTTCCTCCACTTTGTCCACTTCGTCAACTTCCTCCCCTTCCTCCACTTCGTCCACTTCGTCCACTTCGTCCACTTCGTTACTTCGTCCAATTCGTCCACTTCGTCAACTTCTTCCACTTCGTCCACTTCGTCAACTTCGTGCACATCCTCCACTTCGTCAACATCGTCCACTTCCTCCACTTCATTCACTTCCTACACTTCTTCCACTTCGTCAACTTCGTCCACTTCCTCCATTTCGTAAACTTCGTCCACTTCGTCCATTTCGTCCACTTCGTCAAGTTTGTCCACTTCCTCCACTTCCTCCACTTCGTCAACTTCCTCCACTTCCTCCACTTCTTCCACTTCCTCCACTTCGTCCACTTCATCCACTTCCTCCCCT
The DNA here is from genome assembly GCF_029865625.1 of Vigna umbellata. NCBI lineage: Eukaryota > Viridiplantae > Streptophyta > Magnoliopsida > Fabales > Fabaceae > Vigna > Vigna umbellata. The sequence goes on along the minus strand of NC_142173.1, from coordinate 23,091,436 downwards.
TCGTCAACTTTGTCAACTTCGTCCACTTCGTCCAGTTCCTCCATTTCCTTCACTTCGTCCACTTCTTCCACTTCCTCTATTTCATCCACTTCCTCCACTTCGTCAACTTCCTCCACTTCCTCCACTTCGTCCAATTCCTCTACTTCATCCACTTGCTCCACTTCCTCCATTTTCTCCATTTCTTCCACTTCCTCCACTTCCTCAACATCGTCAATTTCCTCCACTTCCTCCACTTCATTCCCTTTATCCACTTCTTCCATTTCTTCCACTTCGTCAACTTTGTCCACTTCCTCCACTTCGTCGACTTGGTCCACTTGGTCTACTTCGTCTACTTCCTCCATTTCGTCCACTTCCTCTACTTCGTCAACCTCGTCCAGTTCCTCCACTTGCTCCATTTCGTCCACTTCCTCCACTTCCTCAACATCGTCGATTTCCTTCACTTCCTCCACTTCATTCACTTCATCCACTTCATCCACTTCTTCCACTTCTTCCACTTCGTCAACTTTGTCCACTTCCTTCACTTCCTCCACTTCATCTACTTCCTCCACTTCCTCCACTTCCTCCACTTCCTCCACTTCATCCATTTCTTCCCCTTCGTCCACTTCCTCCACGTCGTGAACTTCGTCCAGTACGTCCACTTCGTCAACTTCGTCCACTTCGTTCACTTCCTCCACTTCCTCCACTTCGTCCACTTCATCCACTTCCTCCACTTCGTCCACTTCCTCCACTTCCTCCAGTTTGTCCACTTCCTCCACTTCGTCAACTTCGTCCACTTCATCCATTTCGTCCATTTCGCCCAACTTGTCAAATTCGTCCAGTTCTTCCACTCCCTCCACTTCGTCCACATTCTTCACTTCCTCCACTTCGTCCACTTCGTCAATGTCATCCACTTCGTCCATTTCGTCCACTTCATCAAATTCGTCCATTTCCTCCACTTCGTCAACTTCGTCCACTTCCTCCATTTCGTCCACTTCGTCCACTTCCTCCATTTCGTCCACTTCCTCCACTTCCTCAACATCGTCCACTTCCTCCACTTCCTCCACTTCCTCCACTTCATTCACTTCGTCCACTTCGTCAACTTTGTCCACTTCGTCCACTTCGTCCACTTCCTCTACTTCCTCAACTTCGTCCACTTCGTCAAGTTCGTCCCCTTCCTCCACTTCCTCCACTTTGTCAACTTCCTCCAATTCCTCCACTTCGTCCTCTTCGTCCACTTCTTCCACTTCGTCCACTTCGTTAACTTCGTGCACTTCCTCCGCTTCCTCAACATCGTCCACTTCCTCCACTTCCTCCACTTCATTCACTTCGTGCACTTTTTCCCCTTCGTAAACTTCGTCCACTGCCTCTATTTCGTCAACTTCGTGAACTTCGTCCATTTCGTCCACTTCGTCAACTTCGTCCACTTCCTAGACTTCGTCCACTTCCTCCACTTTGTCCACTTCGTCCACTTCCTCCACTTCCTCAACATCGTCCACTTCCTCCACTTCATTCACTTCCTGCACTTCTTCCACTTCGTCAACTTCGTGCACTTCCTCCATTTCGTCAACTTCGTCCACTTCGTCCATTTTGTCCACTTCGTCAAGTTCCTTCACTTACTCCACTTCCCCCACTTCCTCCACTATGTCCACTTTGTCCACTTCCTCCACTTCATCTACTTCGTCCACTTCGTCCATTTCGTCCACTTCCTCGAGTTCGTCCAGTTCCTCCAGTTCCTCCACTTCGTCCATTTAGTCAACTTCGTCAGCTTCCTCCACTTCGTCAAGTTCTTCCACTTCGTCCACTTCCTCCACTTTGTCCACTTCGTCCACTTCCTCCCCTTCCTCCACTTCGTCCACTTCGTCCACTTTGTCCACTTCGTCCACTTCGTTACTTCGTGCAATTCGTCCACTTGGTCAACTTCTTCCACTTCGTCCACTTCGTCAACTTCGTGCACTTCCTCCACTTCGTCAACATCGTCCACTTCCTCCACTTCATTCACTTCCTGCACTTCTTCCACTTCGTCAACTTCGTCCACTTCCTCCATTTCGTCAACTTCGTCCACTTCGTCCATTTCGTCCACTTCCTCAAGTTCGTCCACTTCCTCCACTTCCTCCACTTCCTTCACTTCGTCCACTTCGTCAACTTCGTCAACGTCCTCCACTTCGTCAACTTCTTCCACTTCGTCAACTTCGTGCACTTCCTCCACTTCCTCAACATCGTCCACTTCCTCCACTTCATTCACTTCCTGCACTTCTTCCACTTCGTCAACTTCGTCCACTTCCTCCATTTCGTCAACTTCGTCCACTTCCTCCACATCCTCAAGTTCGTCCACTTCCTCCACTTCCTCCAGTTCCTCCACTTCGTCCACTTCGTCAACTTCCTCCACTTCGTCCACTTCATCCAATTCCTCCACTTTGTCCACTTCGTCAACTTTGCCAACTTCGTCCAGTTTGTCAACTTCGTCCACTTCGTCAACTTCATCCACTTCGTCAACTTTGTCCACTTCCTCCACTTCGTCCACTTCCTCCCCTTCCTCCCCTTCCTCCCCTTCCTCCACTTCATCCACTTCGTCCACTTCGTCCACTTCGTTACTTCGTCCAATTCGTCCACTTTGTCAACTTCTTCCACTTCGTCAACTTCGTGCACTTCCTCCACTTCGTCAACATCGTCCACCTCCTCCACTTCATTCACTTCCTGCACTTCTTCCACTTCGTCAAATTCGTCCACTTCCTCCATTTCGTCAACTTCAGCCATTTCGTCCACTTCGTCAACTTCGTCCACTTCGTCCACTTGCTCCACTTCGTCCACTTCGTCAACTTCGTCAGCTTCCTCCACTTCGTCAACTTCTTCCACTTCGTCCACTTCCTCCACTTTGTCCACTATGTCCACTTCGTCCACTTCCTCCCCTTCCTCCACTTCGTCCACTTCGTCCACTTCGTTACTTCGTCCAATTCGTCCACTTCTTCCACTTCGTCCACTTCGTCAACTTCGTGCACTTCGTGCACTTCCTCCACTTCGTCAACATCGTCCACTTCCTCCACTTCATTCACTTCCTACACTTCTTCCGCTTCGTCAACTTCGTCCACTTCCTCCATTTCGTCAACTTCGTCCACTTGCTCCATTTCGTCCACTTCCTCAACTTCGTCCACTTCCTCCACTTCCTCCACTTCGTCAACTTCGTCCACTTCGTCAACTTCGTAAACTTCATCCACTTCGTCAACTTCTTCCACTTCGTCCACTTCGTCAACTTCGTCCACTTCCTCGACATCCTCAAGTTCGTCCACTTCCTCCACTTCCTCCAGTTCCTTCACTTCGTCCATGATGAGAGGGTCGCGCCTCCCAACAAAAGTTGTGCATAAAATTAATGCAGTATAAGCTAGGAAGTGACTCCTAGGTCGTCTCTCAAGGACCAAATTTGGGTCAGTCTCAGATCTAAACACGTAGTGGGGGGTTTTAATGGTGTTTTTGTGCGGATAAAATTAAACACGACTGAATTAAAAACGTTGAAATAAAATTTAAAGACTGTAAAACCAAAAGGTAAAAGATAGTGAATTATGCGGTGTTTGAAATTAAAATGCTCGAAACAATAAACATGCAGAAAACGTGATAATGGCCAATTGAAATGCACATTCATAACGAAAATGGTACTAAAAAAAACAATACATGAACACGGGTGAGATGAACCAAACTTTGCTAAATTCAAACAACATTAAATGTTCACAACACAGTGCTACTGAAAAAAGAAAGAAAGAAAACTAAAATGTTGTGCCGAGAACCTAGAGCTATCTACTGGAATGGTGGAATGAAAAATGAAGCTCCTGGAAGAGAAACCCTCTCCCAGCCCGTAACACCTCTAAAGTGAATCAGCACACGGCAGTCTAGGACGTCACCAGGCCGTGACAACACCATTTCGTTTCTCCATGAAAATGAATCAGCGCCCCCATCCCATGTGCGCACCTAAGCTGCTGGGAAAACCATGATTAAAAAAAACAAATGAAATCGCTGCCGGAATCAAAATCACCGCTGCACCTCTTCTTCATTCCGTGAAAACAAAATGCAACTTTTTCCAAAATAAAGATGTATATAAAGTGGCAGAAAGCACCGTGCAGTAGTGACAAAGCTCAATGACAAATGTGCTGGAGTAAAATAAAAATGCAACAAGTAAACTAAGCATTTAAATGCAATTCAAAAACAACGTTTTCTAAAAACCAAGAGCAGAATGATAGAATCCTCTAGCCGTAACCCTCCATCTCTGTTGCTGTAATTTTTCTAAGTGAAAGATCCCCCCCTAGGTCACTCCCCCGGTCTTTTTTAAACCCTCATGAAGCCCTCCAAACTGTTGGGCCTGCTTCTCGCGTGTTGCTGCTGCTTTACGTGTGCACCCCTTCATGCTTGAAGGTCTTCTCCTGCCTTGGGCCGTGGTGGGCCTCACTGGACTGTGCACCCCCTACATTGTTGGACGCGTGGTCCTTCATTCAACATAATCACCGCTTCTTTATTGGAAGAAAGCAAGAGAAGCTTCTCATCCCTGCTGCTTCACAAAATGAATGCCATGTGCAATGCTATCTTCCAAAACCGTGAGCTGCTGGATTCTTCCTTCTCCCGTGAACCACCATGCTTTATGGTGCTTCCCCTTCCAGCTAGCTATACCAAGGTGCTTCCTTGATTCCTTCCCTGCTGTATTGGACCAGACCGTGAAGTGCTTCCATTGGAGCTTGCTGGTGCTGGACGGAAATAGCTGGAACGCTTCTCCTCTCTCAAGTGTAGCAAGGCCGTGAGCTTCCTTTCTCTGCTTCCAAAAGTAAATTAGTGCAGCTTGCTGGATGCTATTGTGAAGTTTGCGTACGGCTGCTGTTCTGCACCGTGAAGGCTGCTGGATGTGCGTTCTTCTCCAAGCTGCTGGCCACTTCTCTCAAAAGCTGCTGGACGCGTGAATCCCCTCATCCGCGGGCTCCCTTTTCCATTTCCCGGACGCATGGTCTTGTGTTGGACCGTGGCTTGCTGGACGCTCCCCATGGGTCATCTCTGTGTGAACCCCGTGTGGACGCTGCTATGCTGGACAGCCAAATGAAGGTCTTCTCGCCTCCCCAGCTGGACGCTCGTGCTATCCGCGTGAAGCCAAATCAGGACGCGCGTTCTCTCTGAGTTGCTGGACGTGCGCTGTCTGGATGTGTGCGGACGTGCGCTGAAGTGTTGGACGCTCGTGCTATCCGTGAGAAGCCAAATCAGGACGTGCGTGCCATCTGCTGGACGCTCGTCGTGGGCGTGTGCTGAAGCTGCTGGACGCTCGTGCTTTTGTTGGGTGCAGGCCGTGAGCCTCTTTTTCTTCCAGCACCACTTCTTAGCCTCTCCAACCAAGCCCATCTCCATGTGCACTCCCATAATTTAAATCCACACCTCCTCAGATTACTATTTAGCCTCTAAATGTCCCAAATTGTATTTCCGAAATTTTCCCTACAATTAATAATGCAAATAATTAGCTCAAATCATTCAAATTAATTAAAATAAGAATTTCTGATCAAATTAAGCACAATTAAAAAAATGGGAAAATACCAGACATTTAAGCACAATTCCCAATTAATTCTAGTATAATAAACTAAGTGAAGTGAACAAAATATTGACTCATCAGTCCACTTCGTCAACTTCCTCCACTTCTTCCACTTCGTCCACTTCATCCAATTCCTCCACTTTGTCCACTTCGTCAACTTTGTCAACTTCGTCCAGTTCGTCAACTTCGTCCACTTCGTCAACTTCATCTACTTCCTCAACTTTGTCCACTTCCTCCACTTCGTGCACTTCCTCCACTTCGTCAACATCGTCCACTTCCTCCACTTCATTCACTTCCTACACTTCTTCCACTTCGTCAAATTCGTCCACTTCCTCCATTTCGTCAACTTCGTCCATTTCGTCCACTTCGTCAACTTCGTCCACTTCCTCCACTTGCTCCACTTCGTCCGCTTCGTCAACTTCGTCAACTTCCTCCACTTCGTCAACTTCTTCCACTTCGTCCACTTCCTCCACTTTCTCCACTTTGTCCACTTCGTCCACTTCCTCCCCTTCCTCCACTTCGTCCACTTCGTCCACTTCTTCCACTTCGTCCACTTCGTCCACTTCGTCCACTTCGTCCACATCGTCCACTTCGTTACTTCGTCCAATTCGTCCACTTCTTCCACTTCGTCCAATTCGTCCACTTCTTCCACTTCGTCCACTTCGTCAACGTCGTGCACTTCGTGCACTTCCTCCACTTCGTCAACATCGTCCACTTCCTCCACTTCATTCACTTCCTACACTTCTTCCACTTCGTCAACTTCGTCCACTTCCTCCATTTCGTCAACTTCGTCCACTTCGTCCATTTCGTCCACTTCCTCAAGTTCGTCCACTTCCTCCACTTCCTCCATTTCGTCAACTTCGTCCACTTTGTCAACTTCGTAAACTTCGTCCACTTCGTCAACTTCTTCCACTTCGTCCACTTCGTCTACTTCGTCTACTTCGTGCACTTCCTCCACTTCCTCAACATCGTCCACTTCCTCCACTTCATTCACTTCCTGCACTTCTTCCACTTCGTCCACTTCGTCCACTTCGTCCACTTCGTCCTCTTCGTCAACTACTTCCACTTCGTTCACTTCCTCAACTACGTGCACTTCCTCCACTTCCTCAACACCGTCGACTTCCTCCACTTCCTCCACGTCATTCACTTCCTGCACTTCTTCCACTTCGTCAACCACATCCACTTTCTCCACTTCCTCCACTTCGTCCACTTCGTCAACTTCCTCAACTTCCTCCACTTCGTCTAGTTCCTCCACTTCCTCCACTTCTTCCACTTCCTCTACTTCCTCCACTTCCTCCACTTCGTCAACTTCCTCCACTTCCTCCACTTCGTCCACTTCCTCCACTTGCTCCACTTCCTCCACTTCCTCTATTTCATCCACTTTCACCACTTCCTGAACATCGTCGATTTCCTCCACTTCCTCCACTTCCTTCACTTCATCTACTTCATCCACTTCATCCACTTCCTCCACTTCCTCCACTTCATTCACTTCATCCACTTCTTCCACTTCTTCCACTTCGTCAACTTTGTCCACTTCCTCCACTTCGTCGACTTGGTCCACTTGGTCCACTTCGTCTACTTCCTCCATTTCCTCCACTTCCTCCACTTCATCCACGTCCTCCACTTCGTCCACTTCCTCCACCTCCACCATTTTGTCCCCTTCCTCCACTTCATTCACTTTATCCACTTCATCCACTTCTTCCACTTCTTCCACTTCTTCGACTTTGTCAACTTTCTCCACTTCCTCCACTTGGTCCACTTGGTCCCCTTCGTCCACTTTGTCCACTTCGTCCACTTCGTCTACTTCCTCCACTTCCTCCATGATAACAGTTGAAAAACTGTTATTTTCATGATTAAAATTAACACTAAAAGCAACCTTTACACTTAGAAACTAGCTTGAAATCATGTTTTTCTTTATATTTTTGGAAATAAGAGAGCTGGACAGGTTTATGCTTGATTTCAGTGTTTTTGTGCAGGTTTTAAGGTGAATTTGGTGAAAGAAGTGAAGAGGAGAGAGATGAAATCAGAAAAGACAACAAAAAGTGCAAAAGGAGAAGCCGAAGTCACCGCTCAGCGGCAGTTTACCGCTGAGCGCACTCAGGAGTTTGCGGGAGGTCCGCTGAGGGGCAAATTGGCCGCTGAGGGGAGAAAACAAGTCACGCACTCACCGCTGAGCGGTATTTTACCGCTGAGCGGTACTCTGGAAGTCACGGAGATCCGCTGAGGGGCAAAATGGCCGCTGAGGGAAGAAAAACAAGTCACGCAATCACTGCTGAGCGGTAGTTTACCGCTGAGCGGCACTTTAATGGGCTTGGACTTGAATTTTTGTAATTTACGAATGATACATAAGCTTTAGGGTTTCCTAGGGTTAGGTATCTTTGCAGGAACGCGGCAAACACTCTCTCTACCACCCCTTTGAAGGAGGATCTTGGATGCTGAGGCTTCGCTTCACCTTTTTAGGGTTTATTCTTTCATTCTTTCATTGTAATTCATTTAGGTTCCCATGAATATGGTGAACTAACCTCTTTATGTTTGTTGGGGAATCAATGTAGTCTTGTGAAACTCTCATATTGGAATCTGTGTTTACATCTTTTATTTAAGACTTATGCTTTCTTTCATCATTAGTTAGGGTTTTTCCTCTTTGTTTAATGCTTGCATGGTTTAACACACATTCGATGCATGATTATTGGTTTTGTCGATACGGAACGTACGGGAAGTCTAGATCCGGGGAATTTCTCCCAATTTATATTGGTTGTGTTAAGCTCCTGAACTTATGACTAATCATTAGGAATGCTAGGAATTGTATGAACTCGTGATTAGGGAGAAGCCTTCTGGAAAGGTACATTAGAGAGTGGCATATAACAATGGTGATTTGATCGTTGAATTCCTAAAATATATGAGAGTGGATAAGATGAAATTGACCCAACAACATATCCTACATAAATTTCATTGAAAGTGTTTATCTTTTGCTTTTTGCCATTGATCACAATTCATGCATACATGTTTATTTTCTGTCTTGCATTTTAAACCCCAATTAATTCGTTTATAAGTCTTAGTTAATTAAGAAATCACATAACTAAACTAGGCCTGAGTCCTTTGGGAAAACGATACTTGGTCTTACCAAGTTTTTTACTTGAACGATTCGTCATACTTGCGATTGAAACAGTTTGTGACATCATAATTTGGTGTTCATAAATTGTCCTATCACTCCACTTCCTCCACTTCATCCATTCCTCCACTTCGTCAAGTTCGTCCACTTGGTCCACTTCCTCTACTTCCTCCACTTCCTCCACTTCGTCGACTTCGTGCACTTCCTCCACTTCGTCCACTTCCTCCACTTCCACCAGTTTCTCCACTTCGTCCACTTCATCAACTTCGTCCATTTCGTCCATTTCGTCCACTTCGTCAAGTTCGTCCAGTTCTTCCACTTCCTCCACTTCGTCCACATTCTCCACTTCCTCCACTTCGTCAATTTCGTCCACTTCGTCATTTCGTCACTTTATCAAGTTCGTCCATTTCTTCCACTTTGTCCATTTCCTCCATTTCGTCCACTTCGGCAAGTTCGTCCAGTTCTTCCACTTCCTCCACTTCGTCCACATTCTCCACTTCCTCACTTCGTCACTTCGTCAATTTCGTCCACTTCGCCATTTCGTCCACTCCATCAAGTTCTTCCACTTCCTCCACTTCGTCACTTCGTCCACTTCCTCCATTTCGTCCACTTCCACCACTTCCTCAACATCGTTCGTTTCCTCCACTGTTTCTCACTTCATTCCACTTCCTCACTTCGTCGTCAAGTTCCTCCACTTCCTCCACTTCCTTCACTTCGTACCACTTCCTCCACTTCGTCCACTTTGTCCACTTCGTCCACTTCGTCAACTTTGTCAACTTCCTCCACTTCGTCAACTTCGTCAACGTCGTCCACTTCGTCAACTTCGTCCGCTTCGTCAGCTTCGTCAACTTCGTCACTACGTCAAGTTCGTCCACTTCGTCCACTTCGTGTACTTCATCTACTTCCTCCACTTCCTCCACTTCCTCCACTTCCTCTACTTCGTCACTTTGTCCCTTCCTCCATTTCGTCCACTTCCTCCACTTTATTCACTTCGTCCACTTCGTCCACTACGTCCTCGTCGTCCACTTCGTCCACTTTGTCAAGTTCCTCCACTTGGTCCACTTCCTCCACTTCCCCCACTTCGTCCACTTCGTCCACTTCCTCCACTTCGTCCACTTCGTCCACTTCATGCACTTCCTCTACTTCCTCAACTTCCTCCACTTCCTCCACTTCCTCCACTTCCTCCACTTCGTCCGCTTCCTCCACTTCGTCCACTTCGTCTACTTCGTCCTCTTCGTCTACTTCGTCCACTTTCTCCACTTCCTCCACTTCGTCCACTTCTTCAATTTCGTCCACTTCGTCCATTTCGTCCACTTCGTCAAGTTCGTGCACTTCCTCGACTTCGTCAAGTTCGTCCACTTCCTCCACTTCGTCCACTTCTCCATTTGTCCACTTCCTACACTTCCTCAACATCGTTCACTTCCTCCACTTCCTCCACTTCATCCACTTCGTCCACTTCGTCAAGTTCTTCCACTTCGTCCACTTCCTCTACTTCGTCCACTTCCTCTACTTTGTCTACTTCCTCCACTTCGTTCCACTTGCTCCACTTCCTCCACTTCATCAACTTTGTCCACTTCCTCCACTATGTCAAGTTCGTCCACTTCCTACACTTCGTCCGCATCCGCCATTTCGTCCACTTCCTCCACTTCTCAACATCGTCCCTTTGCTCCACTTCCTCCACTCCATTCACTTCATCCCCTTCTTCCGCTTCGTCAACTTTATCCCTTCCTTCACTTCCTCCAGTTCCTCCACTTCCTCCACTTCGTCACTTCGTCAACTTCGTCCACTTCGTCTTTCGTCCACTTCGTCAATTCGTCCACTTCCTCCACTTTGTCTATTTCGTCCACTTCGTCAGCTTCGTCAAGTTCATTAACTTTGTCCACATCGTCCACTTCCTCCACTTCCTGCACTTCCTCCACTTCATCCATTTCCTTCACATCGTCCTCTTCGTCTACTTCCTCCACTTCCTCCACTTCATCAAATTCGTCCACTTCCTCCACTTCGTCAACTTCGTCTACTTCGTCCTCTTCGTCAACTTCGTCTACTTCGTCCTCTTCGTCAACTTCGTCTACTTCGTCCACTTTCTCCACTTCCTCCACTTCCTCCACTTCGTCAATTTCGTCCACTTCGTCCATTTCGTCCACTTCGTCAAGTTCGTCCACTTCCTCGACTTCGTCAAGTTCGTCCACTTCCTCTACTTCGTCCACTTCCTCCATTTCGTCCACTTCCTACACTTCCTCAACATCGTTCACTTCCTCCACTTCTCCACTTCATCCACTTTCGTGCAACTCCGTCAAGTTCTTCGCCTTCGGTTCCACCTTCCTCTAATTCGTCCACTTCCTCTACTCGTCTAGTTCCTCCACTTCCTCCACTTCATCAACTTTGTCACTTCCTCCACTTCCTCCACTAATGTCAAGTTCGTCACTTCGTCCACTTCCTCCACTTCCTACACTTCGTCCAATCTGCCATTTCGTCCCTTCCTCAACATCCCCCTTTTGCTCCACTTCCTCCACTCCATTCACTTCAATCCCCTTCTTCCGCTTCGTCAACTTTTTTCCACTTCCTTCACTTCTCCTTCCTCCACTTTCACTCCCACTTCAATCCACTTCGTCAACTTCGTCCCATTCGTCATTTCGTCCACTCGTCATGTTCGTCCACTTCCTCCACTTTGTCTATTTCGTCCACTTCGTCACTTCGTCAAGTCGTTAACTTTGTCCACATCGTCCCTTCCTCCACTTCCTGGCACTTCCTCCACTTCATCCATTTCCTCACATCGTCCTCTTCGTCTACTTCCCCACTTCCTCCACTTCCACCACTTCCTCCACTTCGTCCACTTCTTCAAAGGACTTTCAAAGGACTTTTAGGGAAATGACACAACTCAGTAAACACAAAACAAAGACTAACAAGACAGAAACAGAATTACACAGTTCTCAAGGAATCTGGACCAAGAAAGGAAGTAGACAATATCCAACACAAATCAAAGAAAGCAGATACTCATGAAATTCATCCAAGCACTTCAAAACATGGCAAAATGATCAAGCAGCTCAAGAGGTGAATCAAAAGTAACAAAAACCTCACAGATGCACTATTAGTTTCTCTCAAGTGTTTAGGGTAAATCAATGTCACTCAATGCACTCAAGAAAGCAAGCAACAACAGACTTGGCAAGCCTCTATATATCACACTCAAACACATGCAAGTTCAAATCAAAGGTCTTTTATTGGGTGAAATGGGGCCAAGGACAAGGGAGGATAAATGTGGATGAGAAGCTACAAACCAAAAGAAATAGAGGAGCAATGGGGAACAAAAGTGTAAACACAGTCAAATCACACCCAAAACCTCTAGTTCAATCCTCTCTGACTCCATTATTCGCACATTTTTTTTTCTTCATTTTTTTCATATTATTTTTTTTCATCCTCTCTCTTTCTTTTCTCTCCGTTATAAGAGACAAGATACACAACATATTACAAACATAAAACAAGAGAGGAACCAACTAGCAATTCATATGAATCCCCAAGAGACCACACTTGTTCCAAAACACTTCTAAAGCTCCAAATTCCCTAAGGTTAAGGTAATCATGGTTTTTCACTTAGGGCTAGTGTATGAGCTTCAAAACAAGAAATGAGGAAAGTATGGGCTCAAAAGGGGGTTATCAAAGGATTAGAACAAGGTAACATATTTGGCTAGAGAGGCTCAGAACAAAACTGCTTTATCACTTCCAAACATGCATATCAATCAGAATTATCAACAAGAGTCGAGCAATGGCATATGTGCAAGCAATCAAGAGACATATCACACACAGAAAGAACATAAAGTGGCTCAAATTCCACACAAGGCATTTGTGTCACAATCAATTCAACTCTCAAACATCATGATCATCTTCCAAAGCAAAGAAAAGCAAGAATCCACATCTCAGAGTATCAATGAAGTAAAGGAAAAACTGACAACCTGACCACAATCCAGAATTCACGAAAAGCAGTCAAAACTGTACACAAGACACAACAAAACTACCCTAGAAAAGAAAAAAATTTAACACGGAAAACAAAAATTAACAAAAGAAAAATCAGAATCTCCCCCAGTAGACCACACTTAAACACACAATGTCCTCAATGTGTCAAAGCATAAGATCAGGAATCAAAAGTCAACAGATCATGGACAAGTGCAATAAAAGTAGGGAAAGGGGGAGAAGAGAAAAGGAAACTCCCTGATCATGGTGCAGTTGCCAATTTTGGACTTGCAGGGAGATGTCCTCCACCATTTGGATCCAGCCAGGAAGTTTGAGGGAAAAATTGCTTCATCCTCCATATTTGATCAAGCAGGGAAATGTCTTCCACAGCTGGATCTAAGAAGAAGTGATTGTTGATGAGAGGGTTCAGCTGGTGCCTATTGATGTTGAAACTAGTGTGTATGTAAGCACCTTTTCCTTCCACTGGGGTGCATGTTGTCAAATTCATGTGTACCCTCCTGCACATGGTTATGCAATGTGGCTCCAAAGAAATGACATGCAGGGTTATAACACCCAATCCCAATTTATCAGACTGAACCTCAGATACATCCTCAGAACATGAATCATTTCAAAATCACAAGCAATATCAACTACAGACTCAGATTCAGTTCAATGCATGAAGAATAAACATTCGGATGCGCAGCAAAAATGGTTCTCATCATGCATAGAGGGAAAATTAAAATTAGACTCAACAACAATATAATCATCAGCATACCTCTCATCAACATAATCATCAATATAAATCAAATTGAGGTATGCTTACCTCCTCTTTCCTTGAAGATTGCTAAAGTGTGGGAAGATGAAGTTGGTCTACCTGGTTCAGGATTACTGCTTTTTCTGCCTGCTCCTCAAAATATTCATCACTCTCCTCAGGTGCAAGGGTAGGACATAGGACGATGGGAAAGTAGGTGCGCAACAGTAAGCTCATGACTCTTCTCCCCATCTTATGTTGATGCCACTATCATCATCATCTAGATCTGAACAGTCTGAAATGGTACTCTGAATCTTGAGACTGTTCCTGATTAATTGAGTAGCCATCTGCCTATCTGGTCATTCAAGCTATGAATGGACGCTCTGGTCTCTTGCTGAAAACGCAGGTTCTGCATGGTCAACTGCTCCAACAACTCCTGCAATGTAGGCTCAGAAATAGAAGGCTGAGGAGCTGTTTCGCAGAAGCATCATATTGTTGACTCTGATATTGCGGACTGGTGGAGGCATGAAAGTACCTGGAATGGTGGTTTCTTGATATTGATGTGTTGAGCATTGTACATCCCAAGTAGGGTCATCCATCCAGACATTGTCGTATCCATCTTGCACATGGGAGAATTTGCTTAGAAATTTGCTCAAGGTCTTCCCATCTGGTAATGGATCCTGGAGGAAGAGAGTCTTTCCAATCTTTTGCTGCTCTTTCTAATGAGTGCAGGAATGCCCTTAAGAAAACTAGATCGTTTCGGGACATTTGGAAGTTTCATTAAAGAGCAGATTCGATAAAAACCTATCCAAATGTTCATGGGGCATTCATCTGCAAGACCATAAAACTTGGGCAACAAATCATCAGTCCAATGGTGAGAACTAAATGATCACCATCCTCATTAGGTGAACCGGCTCCCAAAGAGAGCTCTCAGAAGTGGACGATGGGTCATATTGTTCTCAGCATAAAAATCAGCAGAATAAAATCAGAGTAACATGCAGAAGAGAATCTAATCAGAGGCACTAGCAAAATAAGCAGTATCACAAAATCAAAATAGGTAGACATGGAAAAAGAAGAATACTAAAAATCACGAAACAAACAAAAACACAAACATTTATACATGCACACGCACACAGAAAAACATCACATCACATCACAACAACACAAGACAAAACACAACACACACAAACACAACAAAAACCTAAGACTCAACCGTTGGTCCCCGGTAGCGGCGCCATTTTGTTGAGAGGGTCGCACCTCACAAAAGTTGTGCATAAAATTAATGCAGTATAAGCTAGGAAGTGACTCCTAGGTCTCTCTCAAGGACAAATTTGTTCAAGTCTCAGGTCAAACACGCAGTGGGGGGGGGGGTTTGAAAATGTTTTGTGTGCAATTGAACTATTAAAATGCAACGAGTAAGCTAAACATTGAAAATAATTCATCACGGAAATTACACAAAAAGAAACAAAAGTTAATATAAACTATTTGCTTAATAAGTAGAATTGATTTCAAAACATTTAAATGATTAAATGATGCAATTGTTGTAACACGTAGACTATAAAATTCATCCTTGATCCACGCATGAAAAAAAAGAAAATAAAACAAACCGTGTGGGCCTCTCCAATTTATCATCACCGTGCACACTGATGGAGCTACTTAAATAAAATCAACTCTTCATTAATCAACGCTCTGCAGTTGCTCATTAATTGACAGACTAAAGCTTCAATAAAACAAATGCATGAATCGAACAAAATGAAAATGGCAATCGGTATTCAACACATCAAATTAAAGTGAAGCTTCTTCATTCCACCGTAACAACATTCACACTTTTAATTTCTTTCTTTCAAAAATGAAATGTTCCCAACCAAAAAGAGAACTAAGCAAGTGTGGCTGGAGCTCTTTCTCTATCCTGTGTTTCATTCCAGCACCTATTATCTAAAAAAGAGAACGAATCAAACTGAGAGTGCTTGTTGGAAGTATAACCGAGAGAGACCCTAGAATATCCAGCCCTAGGCCGAGACCCCACTCTTCTAGCACACTCTCCTCTAGCCGTAGCCCTCCATAGCTAAAAAAAATGTTCGTACTAGGTTGCGGCTGGAGCTTCAAATTAAAAGATGAATGACCCTCCTGGACGCGCAAATGTTGGATGTGGAGGTTGCTGGGCTTGCTTCCAAGCTGGACCGTGAAGGCCACCTCTGCTAGATGTGTTGATTGCTGGATGCCACCCTGTTTGCAAGAAATCTCTGGGCAATTCTCTCCTGCCACCACGTGCTGCTCTCTCTTCACCACTTACATTTTCCGTGCAGCTCTCTCCTTTTTCTAGACCGCGTACCTCTTTCCTGTGGGCCGTGTGGCGTGGATTTCTCTCTGCTGGGAAATGAAGAAATGTGGCTGCTTCTCATGTGCTGTTGCTTCTAGCTAGACACCCCCTTCTTGCTGTCCGCCACGCTTTCTCCAATGTTATGGGCTACTCCTCACGTGCTGGACCTGCACGTGACACCTCCCAAGCTGGATGCCTTGCGCCATGGGCCGTGGGTAGCTTCTTTCTCCAGCTCTTTCTTGAACTCTCTTCTTTGCTGGACATCACTGTGTGCCTCCAATGGCTTGCTTCCATGGCCCATGTTGTTGCCGTGTGCTCACCAAAAGTGCTGGGAATGTGAAGCCATCATGTGTATGTGTTGCACATTCCAGCCAAGAAAAAATATGGTGGCTCCCACGGTAGCTCTCTCTCTTTTTTTTTCTCCAAAGCTGGACTTCTTTCACTCGGACCGTGGGCGTTGCTGCTCACCGTGTGCACCTCTCCAAATGAATCCAGCTTCTCGATGTGCACCCACTAAAATTAAATCCATACCTCCTTTCTCTTTTTAGCTTAAAATAAAATGGATGTGGCATTTCTCTAAATCCAAATATTGTCAAATTCCCTACAATCAATAATGCAAATAATTAGTCTCAAACAACTCAAATTAATTAAAATAAGGATTTCTAATTGAATTTGAGCACAATTAGAAAATGGGAAAATAGTGGACATTTAAGCAAAATTCCTTGATTAAATCCAGTACAATAAACTAAGTGAAATCAATAAAATATTGATTCATCAGTCCACTTCCTCCACTTCCTCCACTTCCTCCACTTCCTCAACATCATCCACTTCTTGCACTTCCTCCACTTCATTCACTTCCTGAACTTCATCATCCACTTCATCAACATCGTCCACTTCCTCCACTTCCTCCACTTCCTCCACTTCATCCACTTCGTCCATTCGTCCACTTCGGAAGTTCGTCCACTTCCTCCACTTTGTCCACTTGTCCACTTCGTCACACTCGTCCACTTCGTCAACTTCCTCCACTTCCTCCACTTCGCCCACTTGTCACCTCCTCCCACTTCCTCCACTTCTCCACTTCCTCCACTTCCTCCACTTCGTCAACGTCGTCAACTTCGTCCACTTCGTCAACTTCATCCACTTCCTCCACTTCGTCCAGTTCTTCCACTTCCTCCACTTCGTCCACATTCTCCACTTCCTCACTCGTCAACTTCGTCTACTTCATCCACTCGTCCATTCGTCCACTTCGTCAAGTTCGTCCACTTCCTCCAGTTCCTCCACTTCGTCAAGTTCGTCCACTTCCTCCATTTCGTCCACTTCCTCCTTTTCGTCCACTTTCTTCACTTCCTCAACATCGTCCATTTCGTCACTTCCTCCACTTCGTCAACTTCTGCACTTCGTCAACTTCATCCGCTTCCTCCACTTCTTCCACTTCCTCTACTTCGTCCACATTCTCCACTTACTCCACTTTCGTCACTTCTCCACCTGCTCCACTTTGTCATGTCGTCCACTTCCTCCACTTCGTCCACATTCCTGCGTTTCCATCCACATCCTCCACTTTCTCAACATCGTCAATTCCTCCACTTTCTCCACTTCATTAACTTCCTCCACTTCGTCCGCTTCGTCCACTTCGCCAACTTCGTCAACTTCGTCCATTCGTCCAATTCGTCACTTCGTCAAGTTCGTCACTTCCTCCACTTCCTCCACTTCTTCCACTTTGTCCACTTAGTCCACTTCCTCCACTTCCTCCACTCGTCCACCTTGTCCACTTCGTCAACTTAGTCACGTCCTCAACTTCGTCCACTTCGGCCACTTCGTCCACTTCCACTATTTCCTCTACTTCGTCAACTTCCTCACTTTGTCCACTTCCTCCACTTCCTCCACTTTGTCCACTTCCTCCACTTCCTCCACACGTCAACTTCGTCAACTTTCTACACTTCATCCACTTCGTCCACTTCGTCAAGTTCGTCCACTTCGTCCACTTCCTTTATTTCCTCTACTCGTCCACTTCGTCCATTCCTCCACTTCGTCCACTTCGTCCGCTTCCTCACTTCTCGACTTCCCTCCACTTCTTCCACTTCCTCCACTTCGTCCACTCTCCACCGTCCATTTGTCCACTTCTCAAGTTCGTCCATGATACAGTTGAAAAACTGTTATTTCATGCTTAAAGTGATACTAAAGCAACCTTTAGACTTAGAAACTAGCTTGAAATCATGCCTTTTGTTTATATTTTTCAGAAATAAGAGAGCTGGACAGGTTTATGCTGATTTAAGTGTTTTTGTGCAGGTTTTGAGGTGAATTTGGTGAAAGAAGTGAAGAATAAGAGAGAGGACATTAGAAAAGACAAGAAAGAGCAAAAAGGAGAAGTCGAAGGCACCGCTCAGCGGCAAACTACCGCTGGACGCTCAAGAGGTGACCTTGGAACCGCTGAGGGGCTAAAATGGCCGCTGAGGGGAAGAAAGAAGACGCGCAATCACCGCTGAGCGGTAAATACCGCTGAGCGGCACTTTTTGGGCTTGGACTTTTGTAATCTTTGTAACTCTAGATTAGTATATAAGGGCTTGCACGTCCTATAGTTAGCATCTTTGGCAGAAAACGAGGCAAACACTCTCTCTTTCACCCCTTTGAACGGAGATCTTGGATGCTCAGGCTACCTCTTCACCTTTATTGGGTTTATTCTTTCATACTTTCATTGTAATTCATCTAGGTTCACCATGAATATGGTGAACTAAACCTTGTATGTTTGTTGGGGAGTCAAAGTAATCTCTTGAAGCTCTCATATATGGATTTGTTGAGTACATCTTTGAATTAAGACATATGCTTTCTTTCATCATTAGTTAGGGTTTTTCCTCTTTGCTCAATGCTTGCATTGTTTAACTCATTCTAATGCATGATTATTGGTTTTGTTGATACGGACACGTACGGGGAAATCTAGATCCGGGGAATTTCTCCCAATATTATACTGACAATATTATATTGGTTGCCTTAAGCTCCTGCGCAAAATAAACTAATCATTAGGAATGCTAGGAATTGTATGAACTATTTGATTAGGGAGAAGCCATCTAGAATGGTACTTTAGAGAGTGGCATTAACAATGATGATTTGAATGTTGAATTCCTAAAATGTATGAGAGTGGATGAGATGAAATTGACCCCCAACAACATATTCATTCATATATTCCATTGAAAGTGTTTATCTTTTGTCTTTGCCATTGATCAAAATTCATGCATACATGTTTTTTCTGTCTTGCATTTTAAAACCAATATTTCGTTTGTAAGTCTTAGTTAATCAAGAAACCACATAACTAAACTAGGCCGTGAGTCCTTTGGGAAGAACGATACTTGGTCTTACCAAGTTTTATTACTTGAACGATTCGGTCATACTTGCCGATTGTGAAACAAGTTTGTGACATCATATTTTGGTGCTTACAAATTTGTCCATCAAGTTTTTGGCGCCGTTGCCGGGGACTCGTGGTTTAACTGGTTAATTTGTGTGATTATTGATTATCTTTGACTTATTTTTTTTTTTTTTTAATTTAAATTTCGAATTTTTATTTTATTTATTTTATTTTTCTGTTTATATTTTTCAGTTTGTATTTTATTTGATTTTATTTTTATTTTTTTTGTTTTCTGTTTTTCTGTTTTCTGTTTTTATTTTCTGTTTTTTATTTTTCGGTTTTTATTTGATTTTATTTTATCTTTTTAGATTAGATTTTATTTTATTTTATTAGATTTTATTTTTTATCTTTTTAGGTTAGATTTTATTTTATTCTTATTCTATCTTTTAGGTTAGGTTAGATTTTATTTTATTTTATCTTTTAGATTAGATTTTATTTTTTAGATTAGGTTTTATTTTATTTTATTTGATTCTATCTTCTAAATCTTTTATCTTCTTATATCTTTTCAATCTTTATTTTCTTCTATATCTTTTTGTGCTAACAAATCTTTTCTAGGGTTTTGTTTTCTTGTGCATGCAGGAGGCAATTCGAACTAGAAGTAAGAAAACAACAGAACCACTACTTGAAGGGCTAGACGAGAGTAGAAGGAGGAGAAGAATCAGAACGTCCAGAGAACTTTTCCCTTCTCCTGAAACTCTCCTACAATCATCACCACAAGGTTCTGTTCATAGCACAGGGAGTATGGAGAACAATAATAATGCTAGAAGAACTCTTGCAGATTACACTAATCTTGCTGGACCTCAGCACTTCAATAGCATAGCTCGACCTAGAGTCAATGCAGCCAACATGGAGGTCAAACCAGCATTAATTCAACTGGTAAAGAGTAATCAATTTAATGGGTTATCACATGAAAGCCCATATGAGCACCTTACAACATTTAATGAGATCTGTAACACGGTCAAGATTAATGGGGTGCCAGACGAAGCTATCAAACTTAGCTTGTTTCCTTTCTCATTGGGAGGCAATGCTAAGCTTTGGTTGAACTCTTTTCCAGAAGAAAGTTTCACGGAGTGGGAAGCAGTGGTTGCAAAGTTTTTGAATAAATACTTCCCACAATCTAAAGTGACTAAGGGAAAGCAAGAGATATCTTCATTCAAGCAGGGCATGGAAGAATCACTTGGACATGCATGGGATAGGTATAAAAGCTTGTTACGTAAAACTCCCACGCATGGCTTTGAAGATCAAGAAGTAGTCCTAACTTTCCTTGGAGGGCTTGGTTCACAAACCAAGATGATGCTAGATGCCTCAGCTGGAGGCAATATCAAATGGAAGACTCCAGAGGAAGCAACTGAAATCATTGAAAATATGGCTACAAGTGATAATGAGCTGCACAATGAAAGAGGAGCTCCTATGCCACAGAAAGGGGTTCTACAATTACAAACGCATGATGCTCTGCTAGCACAGAATAAAATTCTAACTCAACAGCTAGAGACTCTGACAAAAACTTTGGCTCAATTACCTAAAGAGTTGAAGTCTGCTGCCCAGATACAAACCCAGTTGTGCGAACTATGTGGAGGTGATCACATAAATGGCCAGTGTGCTTTTCCAGTGGAGGCCGTGGAGGATGTTAACTTCATGGCTAATCAGTTTCCATACCGTCAAGGGAATTATAATCAGGGTTGGAAACCACATCCAAGCATTGGCCAAGGACAAACTGGGCAGGCTAATCAGTATAATAAGCAGCAGCAACAGCAACCAACCTTGTGGCAACAATTATCTATGCTTAATGACAGATCAACAAGGTTGGAAGAAACTCTTCAGCAATTCATCCAGAAAACTGAATCTTCTCAAAAGAGCACTGAAGCTGCTATAAAGAATTTGGAGATTCAGATGGGTCAGATCACCAAGCAATTGGAAGAAAGACCCAACAGAAACTTTGGGGCTAATACTGAGGTTAACCCCAGAGAAGAGTGCAAAGTGGTCAAGAGTGTAAATGAAGAGATCATTGAGTTGGAAGAAGAAGAAACAGAAGAAAGAAGAGAAATAGAGAGTGAAAATAATTTTCCTTTTCCAATAAATCAAGAGAAACAAATGGATTTCACAGAATTATTTAATATGTTGGATAATGAAGCACCTTGGGAGCAGATTCTACAGAAAATCACAGTTTACACAAAATCTGATGAGAACATCTCTACAAAGAAAAGACGTAGAGATGAGGAAGCAAAGAAGTGTATAGCTGTTAAAAAAGAGCCATTCCCTCCTAAAGCATCTGATCCAGGCAGCTTTTCTATCCCTTGTACTATAGGGAAGAAAAAGGTAAAGAAAGCTCTCCTTGATTTAGGTTCAAGTGTTAACTTGATGCCTTATTCTTTACTGGAGCAAATTGGCAAGGTTAAAATGAAACCTGCAAAGGTTAGAATAGTAATGGCCGATGGATCTTCAAAGGAGTCAAGTGGAATTGTAGAGGACATTATAGTTTGTGTTGGCAAACTTCAGTTCTTGGCAGACTTTGTGGTGATGAAGATGGAGACCGAGAAGATACCTATCATACTTGGAAGACCGTTTATGAAAACGGCCAGGGCTATTATAGATGTAAATGAAGGTATAGTGGTGCTCCAGGACAGAGAGGAGAGAGTGGTGGTAGATGTCTTCAAAGATGAAACACAAGCAAAGGAGGAAGAAGCTAGTTATAAAGCTGCATTTCGAGATGCACCCATAACTAGCCGTAAAGAAGAAAATCTTGAGGTTTCAGGTAACCATTGTTTGTTGTTTCAGGTACCCAAGGAAGAAGATATTGGAAGAGGAGAAGCAAGTCCTAGAGACTGGAAGAAAAGAGGACCCCAACTTGGCACACATGTGAGACTAAAGAACAAGTTGTGGGTTGTGAAGGGCTTTAAAGAGAAGGAGATGATAGAGATAGAGTCTCCTTATTCTAGAAGAACCAAAACAGTCCAAAGGAAGCAGTTGAGAAGTTGGTGGAAAGACATCATTAACTATACAGAAGATGGAACTTGAACTTTACTGGGTCAAGCTAATGACGTTAAAAGAGCGCTTGCTGGGAGGCAACCCAGTGGATTTAAAACTTTTGATTTGGTTTTGTAACTTTTAATTGTGAATTATTCTGTAATTATTTTTTGTTGATTTAGCATCTACTGAAGGATGCTAGGTGGTTAAGTATCTACTGAAGGATACTAAGTTTGTAACACCTACTGATGGGTGTTGGTGAGAAGATTTTGCACCTACTGATGGGTGCTGGTAAGTTTGAAACACCTACTGATGGGTGTTGGTGGATTTTGGGTCAGGCTCGTGACGTTAAACAAGCGCTACCTGGGAGGCAACCCAGTTGATTGATTGTTTTCTGTTTGTTTATTTTTAGGATTTGCATAAGCATTTTTAACATTGAATTGCAGGGAACCTATGAGGGGTATGCTAGGAAGGCACGTAGGTCAAGAAAAGAAGGAGAAGGGCACATCACGAAAGTGCCGCTGAGCGGCAATTACCGCTGAGCGGTACTATCGCAGATGGGCTTAAGTTCCCCTTAGCGGAACCCGAGCCCATTGGGGTATTTTTAAACCCTAAGCTGCGCGTTTTTACATTCTTTCAAGCTCTTCTCTGCACTAAGACTCCCACATATCTCCTCTTAGGTTTCCCACATCTTTTTACTCTTCCCTCTTTAGAAAATTTCTCTTCCACTCACTTTTACACTAGTGTGCTATCAAAGTTTGGGGTTGGAAGAGAGCATTCTAGTTTGGAAGCATTCTCATATCATCTAGCATCTCCACCCAAGTAAGTAAAATGCATTTTGTTCATTCTAGGGTTCTTGAAATTGACTGTGATTGTCAAAGCATGAATATTTAGGGGTTTTGATTTCTATGCATGATTTGATGATATATTTGATGTTTGAACCGATTAAACTGCTTGATTATGAACTGGAAAACTGAAAATTGCATTTGGGTGGAGTTAGGACAGTTTAAAAACGAGATTTGCAAAAATCTGCAGATCACCGCTGAGCGGCATTTACCGCTGAGCGGCACTCTGCCAGATTTGCTTTTTCTGGTTTGTTGCGTGTTTGAATGTGGCACTGGTGGCGCTGAGGGGAAATTCTGGCCCTCAGCGGTGGTTTAGCTTCAAAAGGAGTTTTGTTTTGTGTTTACTAATGATTAACATCATGTTCTGTGGTTTTGGATTTATGTTTGAATGCAGGAATGGCATCCTCTTCAGGAAAGAGATTGAAAACCATGGCAACCAAGAGAAAGGAAAAGGAACCAGAGCAGCCCCATAATGGCAGGTTCCTCTCTAGGAAACATGAGAAGCACTTTAGGGTGGTTCAGGACAGGAGACTTCTAATGGAGAGAAAGGTTGGAATGATACCTAACTTTGCTCCTCAATTTGGAGAGCAAGTGTTAGGGAATGATTGGGGAAGCTAGCCACTTATCCATCACCTGCCAACATAGCTGTGGTGAAAGAATTCTACACCAATGCAAAGAAGATTGGTGATTATCCAGCTGAGAATTATTTGGGCTATGTTAGAGGCCATGCTATCAGGTATGATCCTGACTCCATCAATAACTTTCTGGATACTGTGTGGGCTGGTGAGCAATGCCAGTTTGCTCTTAGCATGGAGGAAGGTGCTGACTTTGAGGATGTTGAGAGAGTATTGTGCATACCTGGAGGACACTTCCAAAGGAATAGATCTGGCTCAGTGGTTAATATTAGGAGGACAGATTTGACTCCTCTTGCAAAGTATTGGATGGCATTTTCTCATGCCAACATTCAGCCATGTTCACATGTGTCAGATATTACTCTCAGCAGGGCACTCTTCATCTACTGTGCTATCAGAAACTTGAATGTTAATATTGGGCAGGTGATAGCTGATGAGATTAGTGTGTGTGCTAACACCTCAAACAACAAAGCACCACTGGGACATCCTTCTTTGATCACTCACCTTTGCAAGCTAGCTGGGGTGGACACTTCTGTTCCACCATTTGAGAGGCCAAGAAAAGCTATAGATGAGGCCTATTACAGACAGTACTGTGGAGGTGAGGAGGCAGCCCAGCCAGTGCCACCACGCCAGGCTCGTAGAGAGAGAAGGCCAGCACAGAGCAGGACTTCTGCTGATACTCATGAGGCAGAACCATTCCAGATGAGGGACATGTATATGTCTCTTATAGGTGCTCAGTTGCAGTCCATCCACAGAGGGCAGGTGGCCACGGCTGAGATGATAGTGGGGATGTATGATACCCCTCCAGCACACAGGTGGACTATGGATGAATTCCATAATGTGGTAGCTTGGCCAGAAGAACCATGGCATGGAGGAGCTGAAGCAGCTGAAGCTTCAGCCCGAGACATGGATGAAGATGAAGCTGAGGAGGAGGATGCATTTGATGAAGATGATGATGAAGAGGAAGAGGAAGATACAGAGAGCTCGGACTGATGAGGAGCTGAGATAGCATTTACTGATGAATGCTATCATATGATTATGCTTTTGTGGTTTAAGTTTTCTGAACTTATTTGTTTTTGTTTTTAGATTAGGGTTTGATGTACTCTATTGAAACCTGGTTTCTTGTGATGGTTTGCTATTAACTGTGATTGTGTGATAAGTAATGCTGAATGATGCTTATTGATTGATTGATGTTGAGATGATGTGCACATTAAAATGCTTATACAGGTGATTCACAAGCTTTGTGAACAAATGCATAATATCATGATTGTGATTGTGAAATTAAGCAGGATGTGCATGTCAAATGTGAATGAGCTTATATGTGAGGTTTTGAGCTCCAGAGTTGTTATTGTTGAATGCTATTACTTTGAAAGCATGAATGACTTTGCCCAGGTTTTCTATGATTGAATCAATTGCTTGTTTTGCATCATATGATCAAAGGCCGTGTTTTTGAAACCCTTTTTATTGGCCAAATTCATAAAGTTAGCCTTCTAAAAGAGAACACGTTGTGTTCTATCCTTTGAACCCTTAGCCTTAAATATACACTGAACACCCTTGATTGAAAATCTTTACCTTGAGTTAAGTAGAAGATCTTGTGTGGTATTGTTAAATGTTCAAGTTTGGGGTTATTGGGGAAACATGAAAAAGGAAAAAGCATTGAGCTAAGAGCTAAAAAGTAAGAATATGCAAAGAAAAGAAAAGAAAAAGAAGCAAAGCTCAATGCAAATGCAAAAGCAAAGGCAAAAGAAAGTTGGGAATGAATAAGAAGATTGTGTTGTTATGATTCTCTTAACTCAAGGATTTTGTGATCCAGAAAAACCAATTTTCTTGTTAGCCCAGCCACATTATAAGCCATTGAAAAGTCCTTGTGATGATGCATGCTTGTGAATGTATTTGATTGTGGTTAAATGAAAGGCAAAGTTGATTCATGTGACATTGTGATAGTGGAGTGAATGAGTGAAACACTTTACCTCTTATACACTTGTGTGTTGAGTGAAACACTTTACCTAGTGAGGAAATATTCCATAAGCACATGAACATCCATGCTTAATTGATTGATCATTCATGAAAAATAGCATTTGTTGGAATTTAAATGACTTTGTGAACACTAAAGCATGTGCACATCTTGATTGAACTCTTGGTCTTAAGTTTGAGTGAAGTTATTACTTATCTTGAAAAGAGGATTTTGAATGAGTGAACCATCATATGAATTGGTTGGAGATGGAGTTACATTTTATTTGCTTGAGGACAAGCAAAGTTCTAAGTTTGGGGTTGTGATAACAGTTGAAAAACTGTTATTTTCATGCTTAAAGTTGATACTAAAAGCAACCTTTAGACTTAGAAACTAGCTTGAAATCATGCCTTTTGTTTATATTTTCAGAAATAAGAGAGCTGGACAGGTTTATGCTTGATTTAAGTGTTTTTGTGCAGGTTTTGAGGTGAATTTGGTGAAAGAAGTGAAGAATGAGAGAGGACATTAGAAAAGACAAGAAAGAGTGCAAAAAGGAGAAGTCGAAGGCACCGCTCAGCGCGGCAAACTACCGCTGAGCGGCACTCAAGAGGTGACGTTGGAACCGCTGAGGGGCAAAATGGCCGCTGAGGGGAAGAAAGAAGACGCGCAATCACCGCTGAGCGGTAAATACCGCTGAGCGGCACTTTTTGGGCTTGGACTTTTGTAATCTTTTGTAACTCTAGATTAGTATATAAGGGCTTGCACGTCCTATAGTTAGGATCTTTGGCAGAAACGAGGCAAACACTCTCTCTTTCACCCCTTTGAAGGAGGATCTTGGATGCTCAGGCTACCTCTTCACCTTTATTGGGTTTATTCTTTCATACTTTCATTGTATTCATCTAGGTTCACCATGAATATGGTGAACTAAACCTTGTATGTTTGTTGGGGAATCAAAGTAATCTCTTGAAGCTCTCATATATGGATTTGTTGAGTACATCTTTGAATTAAGACATATGCTTTCTTTCATCATTAGTTAGGGTTTTTCCTCTTTGCTCAATGCTTGCATTGTTTAACTCATTCTAATGCATGATTATTGGTTTTGTTGATACGGACACGTACGGGGAAATCTAGATCCGGGGAATTTCTCCCAATATTATACTGACAATATTATATTGGTTGCCTTAAGCTCCTGCGCAAAATAAACTAATCATTAGGAATGCTTGTATGAACTATTTGATTAGGGAGAAGCCATCTAGAATGGTACTTTAGAGAGTGGCATTAACAATGATGATTTGAATGTTGAATTCCTAAAATGTATGAGAGTGGATGAGATGAAATTGACCCCCAACAACATATTCATTCATATATTCCATTGAAAGTGTTTATCTTTTGTCTTTGCCATTGATCAAAATTCATGCATACATGTTTATTTTCTGTCTTGCATTTTAAACCCAAATATTTCGTTTGTAAGTCTTAGTTAATCAAGAAACCACATAACTAAACTAGGCCGTGAGTCCTTTGGGAAGAACGATACTTGGTCTTACCAAGTTTTATTACTTGAACGATTCGGTCATACTTGCCGATTGTGAAACAAGTTTGTGACATCATATTTTGGTGCTTACAAATTTGTCCATCAGTCCACTGCCCCCACTTCCTCCACTTCGTCAAGTTCGTCCACTTCCTCCACTTCGTCCATTTCCTCCATGATGAGTCGTTATTTCTGGAATTATATTTAGTTTATTGCACTTAAATCAACCAGGGAATTGTATTTAATTGTCTGGCATTTTCCCCGTTTTCCGAATTCTGCTTAATTTGGTCAGAAATTCGTAATTGTGCTAATTTGGGTTTTCTGAGCTGATTAAGTGAATTTCTGGTTGCAGGGCAGTTGTGGAAACATCATCTGGAGCATTGGGATATTGAGTGACACACTCAAAGGCTCAACATTTAGTCATTTAGATTCTAATTAAAGTTGTAATGTCGTTTTCTAGAAGCCCTTAATTAGAATTAGGTGTTTTGGACCCTTTTAGGGGTAATTTTGTAAAAATATTTTTTTGTAGGACATATGCCTTTTAGGTTAGGGTTTTCAATTTTGTGTGTGGACCCTACCCTTATTAAAGAGGGACACACTGCCCTTGTGCCCGGCCGCCACTTGCATTTTTTGGCCACACTCTTTTGCTGAGTTTTTGCTGGAACGTTGTTTGATGACATGGGATGAATTGGAGACAAGCACGTTGTTCTCGGCAAACTTATTTTCTTGGCATTGGTTCTTTATTTTCATTTTTTTTATTCCAGTGTTGGTGTGCACATGTTTTATTCTGCTACTGTTACATTGATTTTAAGTTTTCAATTCAAGACGATGCTTCGATTTCATTATCTTTGATGTTTGGTTTCTTTGAGAATGCTGAGCACAGGGAGGAGTGTGTGTCTCGGCCTGGGCAGAAGAGAGTTGCCACCTTGCACACGGGAATCAACTTTTAGGATTTTCATTGTTTTTAGAGATTAGGATGCGTTTTTAATAATAGGGAGAAGTGGGAAGTCCAGCACACAAGTGAGTCATCTTCATTTTCTTTACTTTGGAGAAATGGATGCAGCGAGGAACGTGGAGCTCGTAAGAATATTCTCGGTTTTGGCTTTTATCAAGAGGAGGATTGTGATTTAATCTTAGGAGTATGCACGGTCACGTCAAGTCTAGAAGGAAGAGCCCCCTTGGTGCAGCACGTTTTGCTGGAAAAACGCTCGCTGATTGAAAGGGTGTGGTGTCACGGAAGCATTCCAGGAGCACGTGGAGATGGGAAGAAGGGCATGGTGTGCACGGGAATATGAGGTGGAAGTAGATTAGGTTGGAGATGTCTTTCTTTGATAAATGAAGAAGTAGATTAGGTTGGAATAAGGAGTGGTCACATTAATTGAAGCATTTGGAGGGCACAAGTAGCAGGTGTACGGTGGTAGGCTTTGAGAAAAGGAATTTTATTCAATTGCTTTGGAGCATAAGGGAGCAACTTCACGGTGATGAAGTTCATTTAATTTCTTGTACAAAGCAAGTTGATTGATTATTGGATGACGCGCACGTGCTAGGAAGGTTTCTTTAATCCTTTTCTTTATTCACACTTGCATCAAAAATGTTTTATATATACATTGAAATGCATTTAGAAGCAGCTTGCTCGTTTTATTTCAACTTACTGGTCACACAATTTCTTTTAGTACTTCTTTCGTATAAATGTGCATCCCATGTCATTCTGGCTGCGTTGGCTTCGAAGGGTAACTCTTTGCAGTTCAATAGTGTTAGATGAGTTTTCATATTTCTCTAGTGCATTTAAATTAGTTCCCACACCTTATTTTAGGACCGTTCAGTTTACTGCTTGATTCACTTTAATGTTGTTTATTATGTTTAGTTGTGATAATTTAGTTGTAATGTTACTTTTAATGACCAACCATTTTAATTTTGTGTTTACCTCCGTGTTTATATTCGTGTTTTAATTTAGTCCATCTGCATTCACAAAACTCTTCACAAACCCCCTCACTACGTGTTGATCTGAGATTGAACCACATTTGGTCCTTGAGAGACGACCTAGGAGTCACTTCCTAGTACTATACTGCATTCTTTTATGCACAACTTTTGTGGGAGGTGCGACCCTCTCATCACTCCACTTCCTCCACTTCCTCCATTTCGTCCACTTCCTCAACATCTTCCATTTCTTCCACTTCCTCCACTTCTTCCACTTCGTCAACTTTGTCGACTTCCTCCACTTCCTCCACTTCGTCCACTTCGTCCACTTCGTCCACTTCGTCTATTTCGTCCACTTCGTCAAGCTCGTCCACTTCGTCCACGTCCTCCACTTCTTCAACTTCCTCCACTTCCTCCACTTCGTCCACTTCCGCCATTTCGTCCACTTCCTCCATTTCGTCCACTTCCTCCACTTCATCAACATCGTCCATTTCCTCTACTTCCTCCACTTCATTCACTTCCTCCACTTCTTCCCCTTCGTCAACTTGGTCCACTTCCTCCACTTCCTCCACTTCGCCCACTTCGTCAACTTTGTCAACTTCGTCCACTTCGTCAACTTCGTCCACTTCGTCCAGTTCGTCCACTTCCTCCACTTCATCCACTTTGTCCACTTCCTCCACTTCCTTCACTTCCTCCATTTCGTCCACTTCCTCCACTTCCTCAACATCGTCCATTTCCTCTACTTCCTCCACTTCATTCACTTTATCCACTTCTTCCACTTCGTCAACTTTGTCCACTTCCTCTACTTCCTCCACTTCCTCCACTTCCTCCATTTCGTCCAGTTCCTCCACTTCCTCAACATCGTCCATTTCATCCACTTCCTCCACTTCATTCACTTCCTCCACTTTGTCCACTTCGTCAACTTCGTCAACTTCGTCCATTTCGTCCACTACGTTAAGTTCGTCCACTTCCTGCACTTCCTCCACTTTGTCCACTTCGTACACTTCCTCCACTTCCTCCACTTCGTCCACTTCGTCCACGTCGTCAACTTCGTCCACTTCGTCCACTTCGTACACTTCGTCCACTTCGTCCTCTTCGTCCACTTCGTCCACTTCATCCACTTCGTCATGTTCGTCCACTTCGTCCACTTCCTCTATTTCCTCCGCTTCGTCCACTTCCTCCACTTCCTCCACTTCCTCCACTTCCTCCATTTCCTCCACTTCATCCACTTCCTTCACTTCGTAGTCTTCCTCCACTTCCTCCACTTCGTCAACCTCTTCTACTTCGTCCACTACCTCCACTTCGTCCACTTCCTGCACTTCCTCCACTCCATCCACTTCGTCCACTTCGTCAAGTTCGTCC
Source organism: Vigna umbellata (assembly GCF_029865625.1). NCBI lineage: Eukaryota > Viridiplantae > Streptophyta > Magnoliopsida > Fabales > Fabaceae > Vigna > Vigna umbellata. The sequence goes on along the minus strand of NC_142173.1, from coordinate 23,061,189 downwards.
ACTTCCTCCACTTCCTCCACTTCGTCCACTTCCTCCACTTCGTCCATTTCGTCCACTTCATCCTCTTTGTCCAATTCGTCGACTTCGTCCTCTTCGTGCACTTCCTCCACTTCCTCCACTTCATCCACTTCGTCCACTTCGTCAAGTTCGTCCAGTTCCTGTACTTCCTCCACTTCCTCCACTTCCTTCACTTCATCCACTTCATCCACTTCCTCCACTTCCTCCACTTCATTCACTTCATCCACTTCATCCACTTCTTCCACTTCTTCCACTTCGTCAACTTTGTCCACTTCCTCCACTTCCTCCACTTCGTCGACTTTGTCCTCTTCATCCACTTCGTCTACTTCCTCCACTTCCTCCACTTGCTCCACTTCGTCAATTGCTTCCCCTTCGTCTACTTCGTCGATTTCGTCCACTTCGTCAAGTTCGTCCACTTCCTCTGCTTCCTCCACTTCCTCCACTTTGTCCACTTTGTCCACTTCGACAACTTCGTCCAGTTCGTCAACTTCGTCCACTTCGTCAACTTCGTCGACTTCATCAACTTCCTCAACTTCCTCCACTTCCCCTATTTCGTCCACTTCGTCCACTTCGTCAACTTCGTCCACTTCCACCACTTCGTCTAATTCTTCCACTTCCTCAACTTCGTCCACTTTCTCCACTTCCTCCACTTCCTCCACTTCGTCAAGTTCGTCCACTTCCCCCACTTCCTCCACTTCGTCAAGTTCCTCCCTTTCCTCCACTTCGTCAATTTCTTCCACTTCCTCTACTTCCTCCATTTCGTCCACTTCCTCAACATCTTCCATTTCTTCCACTTCATTCACTTCCTCCACTTCGTGCACTTCGTCTATTTCGTCCACTTCATCAAGCTCGTCCACTTCCTCCACATCCTCCACTTCTTCAACTTCCTCCACTTCGTCCACTTCCTCAACATCTTCCATTTCTTCCACTTCCTCCACTTCATTCACTTCCTCCACTTCTTCCACTTCGTCAACTTTGTCCACTTCGTCCACTTCATCAACTTCGTCCACTTTGTCTATTTCGTCCAATTCGTCAAGCTCGTCCACTTCCTCCACGTTCTCCACTTCTTCAACTGCCTCCGCTTCCTCCACTTCGTCCACTTCCTCCACTTCCTCAACATCGTCCATTTCCTCTACTTCCTCCACTTCATTCACTTCCTCCACTTCTTCCACCTCGTCAACTTTGTCCACTTACTCCACTTCCTCCACTTCGTTCACTTCGTCAACTTCGTCCACTTCGTCCATTTCGTCCACTTCCTCCACTTTGTCCACTTCCTCCACTTCCTCCACTTCGTCCACTTCGTACACTTCTTCCACTTCCTCCACTTCCTCCATTTCGTCCACTTCCTCCACTTCCTCAACATCGTCCATTTCCTCTACTTCCTCCACTTCATTGACTTCATCCACTTCGTCAACTTTGTCCACTTCCTCCACTTCGTCCACTTCGTCCACTTCCTCCACTTCGTCCACTTCCTCCACTTCCTCCATTTCGTCCACTTCCTCCACTTCCTCAACATCCTCCATTTCATCCACTTCCTCCACTTCCTTCACTTCCTCCACTTTGTCCACTTCGTCAACTTCGTCAACTTCATCCACTTCGTCCACTTCGTTAGGTTCGTCCACTTCATCCATTTCATCTACTTCTTCCACTTTGTCCACCTCGTACACTTCTTCCACTTCCTCCATGATAACAGTTGAAAAACTGTTATTTTCATGATTAAAATTGACACTAAAAGCAACCTTCACACTTAGAAATAGCTTGAAATCATGTTTTCTTTATATTTTTAGAAATAAGAGAGCTGGACAGGTTTATGCTTGATTTCAGTGTTTTTGTGCAGGTTTTAAGGTGAATTTGGTAAAGAAGTGAAGAAGGAGAGAGATGAAATCAGAAAAGACAATAAAAGTGCAAAAGGAGAAGCCGAAGTCACCGCTCAGCGGCAGTTTACCGCTGAGCGGCACTCAGGAGTTTGCGGGAGGTCCGCTGAGGGGCAAAATGGCCGCTGAGGGGAGAAAACAAGTCACGCACTCACCGCTGAGCGGTACTCTGGAAGTCACGGGAGATCCGCTGAGGGGCAAAATGGCCGCTGAGGGGAGAAAACAAGTCACGCAATCACCGCTGAGCGGTAGTTTACCGCTGAGCGGCACTTTAATGGGCTTGGACTTGACTTTTTGTAATTTACGAATGATACATAAGCTTTAGGGTTTCCTAGGGTTAGGCATCTCTGGCTGGAACGAGCAAACACTCTCTCTACCACCCCTTTGAAGGAGGATCTTGGATGCTGAGGCTTCCGCTTCACCTTTTTAGGGTTTATTCTTTCATTCTTTCATTGTAATTCATCTAGGTTCACCATGAATATGGTGAACTAACCTCTTTATGTTTGTTGGGGAATCAATGTAGTCTTGTGAAACTCTCATATATGGAATCTGTTTTTACATCTTTTAATTAAGACTTATGCTTTCTTTCATCATTAGTTAGGGTTTTTCCTCTTTGTTAATGCTTGCATGGTTTAACTCATTCGATGCATGATTATTGGTTTTGTCGATACGGGAACGTACGGGGAAGTCTAGATCCGGGGAATTTCTCCCAATTTTATATTGGTTGTCGTTAAGCTCCTGTACTTATGAACTGATCATTAGGAATGCTAGGAATTGTATGAACTCGTGATTAGGGAGAAGCCTTCTGGAAAGGTACATTAGAGAGTGGCATTAACAATGGTGATTTGATCGTTGAATTCCTAAAATATATGAGAGTGGATAAGATGAAATTGAACCCCAACAACATATCCATACATAAATTTCATTGAAAGTGTTTATCTTTTGCTTTTTGCCATTGATCAAATTCATGCATACATGTTTATTTTCTGTCTTGCATTTTAAACCCCAATTATTCGTTTGTAAGTCTTAGTTAATTAAGAAATCACATAACTAAACTAGGCCGTGAGTCCTTTGGGAAGAACGATACTTGGTCTTACCAAGTTTTATTACTTGAACGATTCGGTCATACTTGCCGATTGAAAACAAGTTTGTGACATCATAATTTGGTGTTCATAAATTTGTCCATCAAGTTTTTGGCGCCGTTGCCGGGGACTCGTGGTTTAACTGGTTAATTTGTGTGATTATTAATTATCTTTGACTTATTTTTTTTTTTATTTTTTTTAAATTTCGAATTTTTATTTTATTTTATTTTTTTCTGTTTTCTGTCTTTATTTTCTGAATCTTATATTTTCTTATATCTTTTTGTGCTAACCAAATCTTCTAGGGTTTTGTGTTCTTGTGTATGCAGGAGGCAATTCGAACTAGGAGCAAGAAAACAACAGAACCTTGCTTGAAGGATTAGAAGACAGTAGACGGAGGAGAAGAATCAGAACATCTAGAGAACTTTTCCCTCCTCCGGAAACTCTGTTGCAACCATCACCACAAGGTTCTGACAATAGCACAGAAAATATGGAGAATAATATATCAGAAGAACTCTTGCTGATTACACCAATGTAGCTGGACCTCAACATTTAACAGCATAGCTAGACCTAGAGTCAATGCAGCCAATATGGAGGTCAAACCAGCATGATCCAACTGGTGAAGAGTAATCAATTCAATGGGTTATCTCATGAAAGCCCATATGAGCACCTTACTACATTTAATGAAATTTGCAACACAGTGAAAATCAATGGGGTGCCAGACGAAGCAATCAAACTTAGTTTGTTTCCTTTCTCATTGGGAGGCAATGCTAAGCTTTGGTTGAACTCTTTTCCAGAAGGAAGTTTCACAGAGTGGGAAGCAGTGGTAACAAAGTTTTTGAACAAGTACTTTCCACAATCAAAGGTGACAAAAGGCAAGCAAGAGATATCTTCATTTAAGCAGGGCATGGAAGAATCACTGGGGCATGCATGGGATAGATACAAAAGTCTGCTAAGAAAAACACCCACGCATGGCTTCAAAGAAGAAGAAGTAGTCCTAACTTTCCTTGGAGGTCTTGGTTCACAAGCTAAGATGATGCTTCATGCCTCAGCAGGAGGAAACATTAAATGGAAAACTCCAGAGGAAGCAACTGAAATTATTGAAAATATGGCTACTAATGACAATGAACTCAATATTGAAAAAGGAGATTTTAGTCAGAAGGAGTTGTTACAATTAAATGAGGCTTTGCTTATTCAAAATAGAATTATCTCTCAACAGCTTGAAGAAGTAACTATGAAACTTTCTCAAATACCACAGGAAATACAACAGGTCTCAATGGTTCAAGTGCAACAACCAAAATGGCAGATGCAATTTACTCCAGTTGAGAAAACAACAAAGCTTGAAGAGACTTTCCAAAGATTCTTGAAGACGAATGCGTCTTATTGTCATAATGTATGTTGCATTTAAAAAAATGGAGGTTTATGTTGAGAGAATAGTTGACGAGATGAAACATGATAATCTGGAAAGGAGTGTAAAACTATTGTGACTAGAAGTGGTAGAGTGTTAGAGGAGAGACAAAAAGAAAGAGAAGAGAAAGAAAATGAGAGTGAGAGTGAAAAAGAAACATGTGAGTGGAAAGAAAGAGTTGAGAGAGAGAAAAAGGAAAAAGAAGAAGAGGAGAGGAGAGAAAAAAAAGAGAGAGAAGAGAGAGAGGAGAGACAGAAAGAAAAAGAGTATGAAAAGCCACTTCCTTATCCAAAGAGTTATTCAGGAAGGAGAAAGAAAAGCAGTTGGAAAGATTCATGGAATTGTTTAAAAGTTGGAGATCACTATACCATTCTCTGAAGCATTGCAACAGATGCCAGCATATGCGAAATTTTTGAAGGAACTCCTCACAAAGAAACACAAGTACATTGAGAAGGAAACTATCAATATACAGGGCAACTGCAGTGCAATCATACAGAAACTACCTCCTAAACTTAAAGATCCAGGAAGCTTCACTATTCCATGCACCATAGGAGATGTGAAAGTTGGAAGAGCATTGATTGATTTGGGAGCTAGCATTAATCTAATGCCGCTATCCATGTGCAGAACAATTCAGGGGCTGGAAATTAAACCAACCAGAATGGCTCTTCAATTGGCGACAGGTCTCTTAAGTATCCATATGGAGTGGTTGAAGATGTTCTAGTGAAGGTTGACAAATTTGTATTCCCAGTGGATTTTATTGTGATGGAGATGGAAGGAACTAGTGATGTTCCTCTTATTCTTGGGAGACCTTTTATGAAGACTGCTAGAGTTTTGATTGATGTAGAGAATGGTAAGCTTAAATTGAGAGTTGACGATGAAGAAGTCACTTTTGACGTATCCAAGGCCATGACATATCCAAATGATGACAAAGCATGTTTTCAATTTGATGAACTTGACGAAGTTTGTATGGTGCAAGAAAGGATGGTGCGAAATATTTCTCCATTGGAAAAAACTCTCATTGATGCATGTGAAGATTTAGATGAAGAAGAAGAGAAATTGATTGATGAATGTCTGATGGACTTGGAAACATTGAAAAAGAGTCCAGAGGAAGATCCAATATTTGAAATAATTGATAAGGAAGAAACAGTCAAAACACAGACACCAGAATTAAAAAGATTGCCATCACATCTGAAATATGTGTTTTAGAAGAAGATGGAACAAAGCCAGTCATCATCAATAACTCTTTATCTTACAAGAAGAAGAGCAATTGATAGAAATTCTGAAAGCCAACAAAGAAGCAATTGGGTGGTCAATATCAGATCTCAAAGGTATTAGCCCAACTTACTGCATGCACAAAATTTTTATGGAAGAAGATTATAAACCAAGTGCTCAACCACAGAGAAGGTTAAATCCTGTTATGAAGGAGGTTGTCAGAAAAGAAGTGTTGAAACTGTTAGAAGCTGGTATCATCTATCCAATCTCTGACAGTGAATGGGTGAGTCCAGTACAGGTGGTTCCAAAGAAAGGTGGGATGACAGTAATTTATAATGATAAGAATGAACTTATTCCTACTCGGACAGTTACTGGTTGGCGTATGTGCATTGATTACAGGAAGCTGAATAAAGCTACTAGGAAAGATCATTTTCCTCTTCCTTTCATGGATCAGATGCTAGAAAGGTTATCAGGGCAGGCTTTTATTGTTTTCTAGATGGATATTCTGGATATAATCAAATTGTGGTGGATCCAAAAGACCAGGAGAAGACGGCTTTTACTTGTCCTTTTGGTATCTTTGCGTATAGAAAGATGCCTTTTGGATTATGTAATGCTCCAGCTACGTTTCAGAGGTGTATGCAGGCAATTTTTGCGGATCTTTTAGAAAAATGCATTGAAGTATTCATGGATGATTTCTCAGTTTTTGGAAATTCTTTCCAAAGATGTTTGGCTAATTTGAACACTGTCCTCAAAAGATGTGTTCAGACAAATCTTGTTTTGAATTGGGAAAAATGTCATTTCATGGTAACTGAAGGAATTGTATTGGGGCATAAAATCTCTGCTAAAGGAATTGAGGTAGACAAAGCTAAAGTAGAAGTCATTGAGAAACTACCTCCACCAACAAATGTAAAGGGGATTAGAAGTTTTCTTGGTCATGCTGGGTTTATAGAAGATTCATCAAGGATTCTCAAAAATTGCTAAACCATTGAGTAATCTTTTGATGAAGGATGCACCTTTTGTGATGAATGAAGATTGCTTGAAAGCTTTTGACACATTGAAGAAGAAGTTAGTGTCAGCTCCAGTAATTGTAGCACCAGATTGGAATCAAAACTTTGAATTAATGTGTGATGCAAGTGATTATGCAATAGGAGTTGTCCTTGGCCAGCGGAAAGAACAAAAGTTTCATCCAATTTATTATGCTAGCAAGGTTCTGAATGATGCTCAATTGAATTATGCTACAACCGAGAAAGAATTTCTTGCTATTGTGTATGCTCTAGAGAAATTTAGACCTTATCTTATTGGGTCCAAGGTAACTGTCTATACAGATCATGCAGCTATCAAATATTTGTTGACAAAACCAGATTCTAAGCCACGTCTGATTAGATGGGTTTTACTATTGCAAGAATTTGATGTAGACATCCGTGATAAGAAAGGAAGTGAAAACTTAATTGCTGATCATTTGTCACGGTTAGTCAATAATGAAGTCACTAGCAAGGAGTCTGAAATCTGGGAATCTTTTTCAGATGAATCACTCATGTATATTCAGCAGAGACCCTGGTTTGCTGATATGGCTAATTTCAAAGCTGCAAGGGTCATGCCGGAAGACTTAACTTGGCAACAAAGAAAGAAATTTTTGCATGATGCCAAGCAGTTTGTTTGGGATGATCCTTATTTGTTCAAAATTGGAGCAGATAATCTTCTGAGGAGATGTGTTACAAATGAAGAAGCAGAAGGAATTCTCTGGCATTGTCATGATTCACCTTATGGAGGACATTTTAATGGAGAAAGAACAGCAGCAAAAGTCCTTCAATCAGGATTTTATTGGCCAACTTTGTTTAAAGATGCTCATAATCATGCTAAAAATTGTGACAAATGTCAAAGAGCAGGGACAATCACTAAACGTCATGAGATGCCTTTACAAGGTATTTTAGAGGTTGAGGTTTTTGATTGTTGGGGTATTGACTTTGTTGGACCCTTCCCTCCATCTTTCAACAATGAATATATTCTGGTAGCAGTGGATTATGTGAGTAAATGGGTGGAAGCATTAGCTTGTCCTAAAAATGATGCTAGCACGGTAATTAAATTCCTGAAGAGGCAGATATTCTCACGTTTTGGCACTCCAAGAGTGTTGATCAGTGATGGAGGATCTCATTTTTGCAATTATCAGCTAGAGAAAGTACTCAAACACTATGGAGTAAAACATAAGGTAGCTGCACCTTATCATCCACAAACCAATGGACAAGCTGAGGTATCTAACAGGGAGATAAAACGGATCCTGGAAAAAACAGTGACTTCATCAAGAAAGGATTGGTCTCTCAAATTGGATGATGCTCTTTGGGCTTATAGGACAGCAATGAAGACGTCTATGGGATTATCACCATTCAATTAGTCTATGGGAAAGCATGCCATTTGCCTGTAGAATTGGAGCATAAAGCATTATGGGCTTTGAAATTCTTGAATTTCGATCCTTATGAAACTAAATGCACACGCAGACGGCAGATTTTGGAGCTTGAAGAAATGCGATTACATGCATATGATTCATCCAAGGCTTACAAAGACAAAATTAAATTTTATCATGACAGAAAGTTGGTGAATAGAGTTTTCAATCCAGGACAACAGGTATTATTGTTCAATTCAAGATTGAAGATATTTCCTGGGAAGCTGAAGTCAAAATGGTCAGGACCATATGTGATAAAAGAAGTGCATCCGCATGGAGCAATTGAAATATTTAATCCAGTTGCTGCTGATCCACAAAAGAGTTGGGTGGTGAATGGTCAACGTCTCAAACCTTATCTAGGGGGAGAGGTGCAACAATTTTCCACAATGATGTTGTTGGTTGATCCTTGAAAGTTTGGGTCAGGCTCGTGACGTTAAACAAGCGCTCACTGGGAGGCAACCCAGTTTTGTAAGTATTTTCTGTTTTTAGATTAGGGTGATGTACTTTATTTGAAACCTGGTTTGTTGTGATGGTTTGCTATTAACTGTGATGTGTGATAAGTAATTCTGAATGATGCTTATGATTATGATGTTGAGATGATGTGCACATTAAAATGCTTATACAGGTGATTCACAAGCTTTGTGAACAAATGCATGATATCATGATTGTGATTGTGAAATTAAGCAGGATGTGTATGTCAAATGTGAATGAGCTTATATGTGAGATTTTGAGCTCCAGAGTTGTTATTGTTGAATGCTATTACTTTGAAAGCATGAATGGTTTTGCCCAGGTTTTCTATGATTGAATTAATTGCTTGTTTTGCATCACATGATCAAGGCCATTTCACTAGTGCAGAAAGGGGTTTTAACGTCTCCCAATAGACGTCCGTCCACAAAAGCCCCAACGTATATAATTGACCGGTGGCATATTAGTAAATAAGTGGAACTGTAGACGTCCGTCCTGGGGCTAGCCGGACGTCTATAATGTTATGAACGTCCGTCCTTGGAGACGGACGTTTATAGGCTGAACAAAGTGAACACGGGTCAGCCCTTTGGACGTCCGTCCTTGGTCGCGACGGACGTTTATAATGTTATGGACGTCCGTCCTGGGGGACGGACGTTTAATAGGCTGAACTAGTAAACACCTATCAGCTCTTTGAACGTCCTCCTTGCCCGAGACGGACGTTTAAACTTGAGTGAACGTCCGTCCTAGGTGACGGACGTTTATTGGGCTGAACAGTGAAAATCCATGTGCAGGCTTTGAACGTCCGTCCCTGGCCGAGACGGACGTTTATACTTGAGTGAACGTCCGTCCTAAGTGACGGACGTTCATTAGGCTGAACAGTGAAAATCCATGTGCAGGCTTTGAACGTCCGTCCGTGGCCGAGACGGACGTTTATACTTGAGTGAACGTCCGTCCTAAGTGACGGACGTTCATTTGGCTGAACAGTGAAAACCATTTGCAGGCTTTGAACGTCCGTCCCTGGCCGAGACGACGTTTATACTTGAGTGAACGTCCGTCCTAAGTGACGGACGTTCATTTGGCTGAACAGTGAAAACTATTTGGAGGCTTTGAACGTCCGTCCCTGGCCGAGACGGACGTTTATAGTTGAACGTTTATACCCATTGCAGCCCTTAGACGTCCGTCTCAGGGGGACGGACGTCTACGAGGCTGAACGTTTCAATTTCCCAAGTAGGGAACTTACACGTCCGTTTTGGGAGGGCTCGGACGTCTATAATAAACACAGACGTCCGTGCCCCTATAACGGACGTTTAAGGTACTGACAGGGTGGTTGGATATTTAATTCTCTTCAGGCCCTCAACGTCAGTCCTACGAGGGCACGGACGTCTATAATATTATAGACGTCCGAGCCCGTATAACGGACGTTTAATGTACTGACAGGGGTGGTTGGATATTTAATTCTCTTCAGGTCCAGAGACGTCCCATATGCGGGGCCCGACGTTTATACTATTATAGACGTCAGAGCCCTCGTAGGACGGACGTTGAGGATCTGCCATGGGGAGTTGAAACGTTCAGTTTGTTCAATATAATAGACGTCAGCTCCCCAAAACGGACGTTTATCATATTACAGACGTCGGCGCACCCAAGGACGGACGTTTAAACCCACCCGCGAATATCATTTTTAAATCATCAAAGACGTCACATTAGTGACGAACCTGACGTCTATACTCTTATAGACGTCCGTCCACAAGCTCGCCGGACGTCTAAGAGTATAATATCGTGCTCCCGCGAACCAGTGACCAGTTAACGTTTGGAAACGCACTGTTCATCGTCTTCCTCCGCAAAACGCTGCTGCGCCATTGATTTCCAGGTGAGTTTTCTCGTTTTTGGACCGTTTAAATTCATTTTCAATCCGATTACATTGCTCTGTGATGAAATACCTTTGATTTGAACCGATTAAAAATCGTTTTCGGTCCGTTTTTTGTAGACTCTTGCGTGTTCTTGGAGGCTTCTTTGACTGTTTTTGGACTGCGTTTTAGGCCGTTCACTCCTCCGTTTTCATCATTTTCATTTCGAATCTACTTTCAGGTTAGCTTGTTGGTTGAAATTTTTTTGTATGCATGTAATTGAGTTTTGTGAATGCACGTTTTTTACTGTAAAATGTGACTGCGTAATTGGCTTTTGAATATATCTGTATTAGTTGTGTATTATATAAGTATCAAATCATTGAGTGACACTTAGTTCCCGTTTGAAATTTAAGACAAACGATTAATCTTTTAATCGTTTGTGTTAAATTTTGAATTGTCCGATTGGACAGTTTGAGAAAATTAATTTCCATAATTTGCAATTCCATGTCATTTGGAGTTTAAGGATAAGATTGATAAAATTTCGGTTCAGTACTTGTGTTGTTCTCCGGATGCATATTTGATTGTGGTCATCGTTGACTACTCTCATTTCGTGTATTTCGGAGACCAATGCGAAATGCTGCCGAAATCTTATCAATTTTATGATGTAGACTTCAATGCACGTGGCTGATATAATTATGAAAATTAGTTTTTTTGAATGGGTAGGGCCTAACCTTGTGAGAGTTAAAACACTTGAACTAATGATTTTACGAACATAGTATGGATCGAAGCTGGATGAAGGAACGTCGCATCAGTGAAGAGTATGAGAAGGGTGTTTCGAAGTTCTTGCAATACGTTGAACAAAATGCTAAGTCCGTCAACGGGAAATATTTTTGTCCTTGTGTGCGTTGTCTTAATCAAATACGGCAAGACTTAGGCAATGTGCGTGACCATCTATTCATGTACGGCATAATGAGGACTTATACCGTTTGGACTTGGCATGGAGAACTACTGGAGCAGCAAACCACGTCACGAGGAACGGATTATGTGGAAGAATGGATGAGTGACCATTTAGAGGACATGATACGTGATGTCGGTGAAGAAATTTTGTAAGGGCTAATTTGTATGATTCTCTTATTAATGATTCAGAGCAACCGTTGTTCCCAGGATGCTCGAACTTTACACGTCTGTCTTCAACTTTAAAATTATTTAGTTTAAAAGCAAGGAATGGATGGACCGATAAAAGTTTCACCGAGTTGTTGGAGTTGTTGAAGGAGATGCTTCCAGAAAATAATACTCTACCTATTCGTAATTACGAGGCCAAAAAAATTTTATGTCCAATGGGTCTTGAATATCGAAAGATACATGCTTGTCCTAATGATTGTGTTTTGTACACAAAGGAGTTTGCTTCGTTAAAGTATTGTCCAACATGTGGTTTATCCCGTTTTAAAAAGAAATCTGACAGAGTCACTGGTGATGAAGGTAATGATGGTGCACCTGCTAAGGTGATGTGGTATTTGCCTATAATACCTAGGTTCAAACGTATGTTCTCTGTTAAAGAAGATGCAAAGAACCTTAAATGGCACTCTGACGAAAGAAAGTGCGATAATCTTCTTCGACACCCTGCTGATTCTCCACAATGGAAAAAGATTGATGACAAATTTCCTGAATTTGGTGCAGATCCAAGAAACTTAAGGCTTGCACTTGCAACTGATGGTATGAATCCTTATGGAAACTTAAGTAGCAAACACAGTTCGTGGCCAGTTATGTTGATGATTTACAATCTTTCTCCTTCGTTGTGCATGAAGAGAAAATATGTGATGTTGTCCATGATGATATCGGGTCCTAGACAACCTGGAAATGACATTGATGTTTACTTAGCACCTTTAATTGATGATTTGAAATTGTTGTGGGAAGAAGGCATCGACGTGTTTGACTCACATGTTCAGGAACAGTTTCGTTTGCGTGCAATGTTGTTTTGCACTATAAATGATTTCCCAGCATATGGAAACTTGAGCGGTTATAGTGTTAAAGGTCATTTTGCATGTCCCATATGTGAAGAAAACACTAGTTACCTTCAGTTGAAGCATGGTCAGAAGACAGTATATACAAGACATCGAAAATTTCTTCCTCGTAATCATCCTTATCGTAGATTGAAAAAAGCATTTAATGGAAGTGCTGAGGATGAGGTTGTGTGCAGACCCCGGAATGGTGAAGAGGTGTACAACGAAGTGAAAAACATTGACATTGTGTTTGGAAAACATCATAAAAGTACCTATGCAAAGAACATCTGGAAGAAACGATCGATATTTTTTAAGCTTCCATATTGGTGTGAACTTGATGTTAGACATTGTATTGATGTGATGCACGTTGAAAAAAATGTTTGTGACAGTGTTATCGGAACTTTATTAAACGTCAAAGGGAAGACCAAAGACGGAATAAAAGCAAGACAAGATTTGGCTGACATGGGAATCCGATCTGAGTTACATCCACAGATAATAGGAAGACGCACCTATCTGCCCCCAGCCTGTCACACACTTTCCAAAAAAGAAAAACAAAGTTTTTGTAACTGTTTAAGAAGTGTGAAGGTTCCGCAAGGTTATTCTTCAAACATTAGTAACCTTGTGTCTATGCAAGACTTAAAGCTAGTTGGTTTAAAGTCTCACGATTGTCATGTATTGATGCAACAGTTGTTACCAGTTGTTATTCGAGGTATATTACCTCCTTCTGTTAGGGGTATTCTGACACGTCTGAGTTTTTTCTTTAATGCCATTTGCAAGAAAGTTGTTGACCCTCGAGTTTAGATGAATTGGAAAATGAGGGAATAAGACTACTATGTCAATTGGAGATGTATTTTCCACCTTCCTTTTTTGACATCATGGTACATTTGATTGTTCATCTAGTCAGAGAAATTCGAATATGTGGGCCGGTCTTCTTAAGGTGGATGTACCCAGTTGAAAGATACATGAAGATCTTAAAGGGATATGTCAAGAATCAGTATAGACCAGAAGCTTCAATCATAGAGCGATACGTTGCAGAAGAAGCCATTGAATTTTGTTCAAGTTATATGCCATCTTGTGAACCCGTCGGTCTTCCGAAGAGCAAAAATGAAGGAAAATGTGAAGGTAAGGGTGTTCGAGGTGTGAGAATTCAAAGTGTTAGCAGAAAAGAAATTGACCAAGCTCATTTGTACGTCTTAAACAACACTGTTGATGTGATTCCTTACATTTCTGACCACGTTAATGAAATAAAGGCAGCAAACCCAAAAATGAGTGAAAAATGGCATCTTAATGAACATGTGAAAACCTTCTTGGGATGGTTTAAGAAAAAGATGTATGCGACTCCACATGTTTCTGAAACTTTATTGAGGTTATCTCGTGGGCCGAACACAGAGGTCATTACATATGGTGGGTACTATATAAACAATATTTCTTTCAGACAAAGGTAGAAGATGACAAAAGCAGAGTTCAAAATAGTGGCGTCACACTACAAGCTGAGGCTGTGCACTTTGCTAGTTCTAAAGACAAAAATCCAATCACAGCATCCATCAGTTATTTTGGAATAATACAAGAAATATGGGAAGTTGATTACGTTACTTTTAGAGTACCAGTTTTCAAGTGTAAATGGGTTGATATAAATTCTGGTGTCATGATGGATGACCTTGGTTTCACATTGGTAGACTTGAACAAGATGAATTACACTGATGAACCATTTATCATGGCTAGTCAAGCAAGACAAATATTCTACGTAAGTGATCCATCGAATAACAAATGGTCAGTGGTTTTAGAAGGTAGAAACATGCATGGACATGAGGATGACGATTCTCTTGATATACTTGAGACAACATCTGTTGCATGTAGACCCACTGAAGACCCAGTTGATGACGTTGCCGATGTAATGCAGGCAATTCGTAGTGATCACAACGAAGGCATTTGGGAAAAAACAATTAATTAATAGGTTAATATTTTCACTTTTATTGACTTTATATGTATGTTCATCATAATTGAATTATTACTAACGTTGTATAATTTTTAGGTATGTCGGCCTCAGACTCAGGATCGGGAAAGAGCAGACGTGGACGAGGCGTCACCCGAGTGGCAGATGTGACATCCGGACGCGTGGATGGTCAGAGGAGGCATGTTGACATTGACCCCAGATCAGGTCATCCATCAGGGCCAAATGCTGATAGGTTTAGGAGTTATCTGGGCAAGTTAGCAAAAAGTCATGTCTCTATCCTTCATGCATGTTGGGATGACGTCCCAGAGGTCGACAAGAACCTCTTATGGCAAGATGTTCAGGTATGTTTATACTTCATGCAATTTGTGATATACTTATCTGTTATGTTTTCTTTTGGTAACAAGTTTTTGGTTTTAAACAGCAACATTTTGATATTCCAAACACAATGCAAATCAGAAAGAAAGTGTTATCGCATATAGCGATAAGATGGAGGGATTTCAAGACAAGGCTGACACGACTATATGTCTTTGGAGATAGACAACATGAAAATCCATCTCAGCATTATACCTTCACAGAGGAGGATTGGATGCAGTTTCGTGCATCTAGAGAGTCTGAGGAATGGAAGGTATGTTTCTTAAGATCGCTTTCATTGAGTTTTTATGATTATACACTTACTTATATACATGGTTTCACAGGATAAAAGGTTAGCCGCCCAAGAAAGACAAAGTTAAACGACGCACCCCACTTGTTATCACGAGGTGGATATGCAAAATTGGAGAAGAAACTGAGAAAGTCTAGAGCCGATGCCTTGGGACTTGAGTCGCCGACCTAGCACCTGCACCTGCTAGGTACGAGCTGTGGAAGGCTGCTCGGACTAAATCTGATGGGAACATGACATCTTCCTCAGCTGCCTTGATCTCACAGAGAATTGTAAGTTCAAATTATAAGCAGTTATTTGATTGTGTATCTATCACAGCATGTCTTCTAAGTAACTTGGTTTTTTTATGTGCAGGATGAGTTGGTTGAGCAGCAGACTCAGGGCACATTTGCTGGCCAAGGTAGGGACGACATTCTGACAACGGCCATTGGAAGGCCCGAGCACCCAGGACGTGTACGTGGAGTTCCTGGGGCGATTGGTCTTCGTGACTATTTTGGCCCTACACAGAAAACCCCCCAATCAATGAGTCAGGAGACACTGAGGCAGATGGATCTTCAATGGGAGGAAAGACTCAACCAAAGCATGAGATCAATGGAGCAACGATTCATGGAGCAGCTACAAGAACAAAAACAAATACAAAGAGCGCTTGAAGAAAAGCTGCATTCAAGTATAGCACTAACCCTAATCGATGAAACTCCCACACCACCTCGTGTCAGCACTAAAGGATCATGCTCTGCTGTAGACCCCACTCAGTATAGCGGTCAATATGAGCTGTTGGTTGATGGGGATCCCCCACGCATTGTGGCTGTCGGACGAGTGCTTGAGGGAGGGGAGACCATTCATGGTGTTGCCATATTACCCCAGCACGTGCGTGTGACCATTGACGAGGTTCGGGATCCCCAGGCTCAGGTGCCTGTACCCACTCCAGAAATTAACTTTGTGGGGGAGGCCATAGGATCATTTATTGCATGGCCTAGAGCATTGATCATGTCCCACATCGCTACTCCACAGGTATAATGTCTTTTAAAATAGTATTTCTATGTTTATTCTTCATATAATTGTTGACAAAGCTTTGACGTAAATTCTTATCTTCAGTTCACACGTCCTCAGAAGCAGCCAATTCATGATACAGTCATACATGAAGATGATGAGATGGCTGAAGCGGAGGATGATCCTCTATCAAAGTTAGTGACAAAATTACCCAATTAAAGAAAGCATCATTAGAAGTCTACTGGGATTTGAGGGTATTTGGTCTTCCCCCACATGTGCCAGTTTATATCACATTTTCTGATGCATTGGAGGTGATTGGGGGAGACAGGATGTTGAATATTTCCATCATTCAGCTGTGGTGCATGTAAGTTACTCAATTTGGTCTTTCATATTACTTTTATTTACATTGTTATATAGTTTCTAACAACTTAACTTTGTTGTTTTAGGTACATGGACACAATCGTTGTAGACCAAGGTCGGTCTTCCATGTACGGATTTGTTGAACCTCAGACCATTCAACCGTCTGGTAACACACTTCAAAACAGACAAGATTATTTGCAAACATGGATGGATGAGTCAAAAAGAGACGTATACCTTGTGCCATACATTGACGGGTAGGTGTTGTTATATGTGGTCAGTTTATTATTATAGTTTCGTTAATTAGTTGAATAACTATTTGTCCTTCGTGATAGGTCGCACTGGCAGCTGATGGTAATCCTTCCCAAACAATGTAAAATTATATTTTTTTGTTCGTTGCACAGGAGGATGAAAACTGAGTTGAGAACCATGCTTCAAGGGTAAGTGTTTCTCCAAAAATGACTTTGAATTTGATGTTCACCTTCAACTTTTATGATAAAATAGTCATATTAATTATACTTTGTGTTTTCAATCTGTACAGAGTTATTGGTAAATCTCGTGGTCAACTGGTTCAAGTTTTGTATCCAAAGGTTGTAAGTCATTTAACGTTTCCTTTTCATTTATGTTATTGAATGATCTAAATTCTTAACTATTTAGTTTGTTATTTTAGTGTAACCACCAGGTAGATTCATGGGAATGTGGCTTCTATGTGATGTGTTGGATTAAGACCATCATTCGAGCAGTCATTACAGATGACTGGAATGAGGTAATGATGTATACCTTCAATACATTACAAATCATATTCATCTACAACTATATATGAAACAATAATGAATCTTTGTTGAATTTTGCAGCGCTTCAAGACTACATCGCCTATTACAGAAGACACAATTAAACAGATAAGGCAGGATGGACCGCTTATCTTCTGCAAAGATGGAGTTAGGAATAGTTATATTTCTTGTTGAACATTGTTTAGTTTTTTAGTTTAAGTTTTATGTTGATAGTTTGGTAGTGGATTGAACTCCACATTAAGTAGAACTTTGTTTATATAAAACGCATTTTTATATTATTGCAAAATTGTTCTGGGACATTTTTCTGCTTTTCAGGTGTGGTTTTATTGAAAAAATAAACTAATTTTTAAAAAAAAAACGCCCAGTAGACGTCCGTTAGTGCACAGTCGGACGTCTACAGACGTCTGTCAGTGCACACACGGACGTCCACCCCCCAGCTCCTACCTAAAACATTTCAGCAAGGTAGACGTCAGGGGGGAGGAGGCGGACGTATATATAGACGTCCGTCCAGACACAACGGACGTTTATATAGGCGTCCGTCCAGACACAACGGACGTTCATGTAAACGTCCCTCCTGACACAACGGACGTTCATGTCGACGTCCGTCATGACACAACGGACGTTCATGTAGACGTCCGTGCTGACACAACGGACGTTTTACAGAGACGTCCGTCCTGCCACAACGGACGTTCATGTAGACGTCCGTGCTGACACAACGGACGTTTACAGAGACGTCCGTCCTGCCACAACGGACGTCTGAGCGACGTCACCCACATAAACGTCGGGCGTACGCCGGACGTCAAAAGGCCAAAATATCGGACGTTAAAACCCCTTTCTGCACTAGTGTTTGTTGAAAACCTTTTTATTGGCCAAATTCATACAATTAGCCCACTAAAAGAGAACACTTTGTGTTCTATCCTTTGAACCCTTAGCCTTGAACATACACTGAAACCTTTGATTGAAAAATCTTTACCTTGAGTTAAGTAGAAGATCTTGTGTGGTATTGTTAAATGTTCAAGTTTGGGGTTGTTGGGAAAAACATGAAAAGCATTGAGCTAAGAGTTAAAAAAATAAGAATATGCAAAGAAAAAGAAAAGAAAAGAAAAAGAAGCAAAGCTCAATGCAAAGGCAAAAGAAAGTTGGGAAAGAATAAGATGATTGTGTTGTATAATTCTCTTAACTCAAGGATTTTGTGATCTAGAAAAACCAATTTTCTTGTTAGCCCAGCCACATTATAAGCCATAGAAAAGTCCTTGTGATGATGCATGCTTGTGAATGTTTTTTATTGTGGTAAAATGAAAGGCAAAGCTAATTCATGTAACATTGTGATAGTAGAGTGAATGAGTGATCATCTCTTATACACTTGAGTGTGAGTGAAACACTTGACTTAGTGAGGAAATATCACATGCACACATGAACATCCATGCTTAATTGATTGATCATTCATGAAAATAGCATTTGTTGGAATTTAAATGACTTTGTGAACACTAAAGCATGTGCACATCTTGATTGAACTCTTGGTCATAAGTTTGAGTGAAGTTTTTGCTTATCTTGAAAAGAAGATTTTTGAATAAAGTGAATCATCATATGAATTGGTTTAAAGATAGAGTTACATCTTATTTGCTTGAGGACAAGCAAAGTTCTAAGTTTGGGGTTGTGATAACAGTTGAAAAACTGTTATTTTCATGATTAAAATTGACACTAAAAGCAACCTTCACACTTAGAAATTAGCTTGAAATCATGTTTTTCTTTATATTTTTAGAAATAAGAGAGCTGGACAAGTTTATGCTTGATTTCAGTGTTTTTGTGCAGGTTTTAAGGTGAATTTGGTAAAAGAAGTGAAGAAGGAGAGAGATGAAATCAGAAAAGACAATAAAAAGTGCAAAAGGAGAAGCCGAAGTCACCGCTCAGCGGCAGTTTACCGCTGAGCAGCACTCAGGAGTTTGCGGGAGGTCCGTTGAGGGGCAAAATGGCCGCTGAGGGGAGAAAACAAGTCACGCACTCACCGCTGAGCGGTATTTTACCGCTGAGCGGTACTCTGGAAGTCACGGGAGATCCGCTGAGGGGCAAAATGGCCGCTGAGGGGAGAAAACAAGTCACGCAATCACCGCTGAGCGGTAGTTTACCGCTGAGCGGCACTTAAATGGGCTTGGACTTGACTTTTTGTAATTTACGAATGATACATAAGATTTAGGGTTTCCTAGGGTTAGGCATCTCTGGCTGGAACGAGGCAAACACTCTCTCTACCACCCCTTTAAAGGAGGATCTTGGATGCTGAGGCTTCCGCTTCACCTTTTTAGGGTTTATTCTTTCATTCTTTCATTGTAATTCATCTAGGTTCACCATGAATATGGTGAACTAACCTCTTTATGTTTGTTGGGGAATCAATGTAGTCTTGTGAAACTCTCATATATGGAATCTGTTTTTACATCTTTTAATTAAGACTTATGCTTTCTTTCATCATTAGTTAGGGTTTTTCCTCTTTGTTTAATGCTTGCATGGTTTAACTCATTCGATGCATGATTATTGGTTTTGTCGATACGGGAACGTACGGGGAAGTCTAGATCCGGGGAATTTCTCCCAATTTTATATTGGTTGTCGTTAAGCTCCTGTACTTATGAACTGATCATTAGGAATGCTAGGAATTGTATGAACTCGTGATTAGGGAGAAGCCTTCTGGAAAGGTACATTAGAGAGTGGCATTAACAATGGTGATTTGATCGTTGAATTCCTAAAATATATGAGAGTGGATAAGATGAAATTGAACCCCAACAACATATCCATACATAAATTTCATTGAAAGTGTTTATCTTTTGCTTTTTGCCATTGATCACAATTCATGCATACATGTTTATTTTCTGTCTTGCATTTTAAACCCCAATTAATTCGTTTGTAAGTCTTAGTTAATTAAGAAATCACATAACTAAACTAGGCCGCGAGTCCTTTGGGAAGAACGATACTTGGTCTTACCAAGTTTTATTACTTGAACGATTCGGTCATACTTGCCAATTGAAAACCAGTTTGTGACATCATAATTTGGTGTTCATAAATTTGTTCATCACTCCACTTCGTCCACTTGTTCCACGTCGTCAACTTCGTCCACTTTGTCCACTTCGTCCTCTTCGTCGACTTCGTCGACTTCGTCCAGTTCCTCCACTTCGTCCACTTCCTCCACTTCGTCCACTTCCTCTACTTCGTCCACTTCGTCCATTTCGTCCACTTCGTCAAGTTCGTCCACTTCCTCCACTTCCTCCACCTCCTCCACTTTGTCCACTTCGTCCACTTCGTCAACTTCCTCCACTTCGTCCACCTCCCCCACGTCCACCACTTCGTCCACTTTCTCCACTTCGTCAAATTCGTCCACTTCCTCCAGTTCGTTCACTTCCTCCACTTCCTCCCTTTCGTCCACTTCCTCCACTTCCTCAACCTCGTCCATTTCCTCCACTTCCTCCACTTCATTCACTTCCTCCACTTCGTCCACTTCGTCAACTTCGTCCACTTCCTCCATTTCGTATACTTCCTCCACTTCCTCCACTTCGTCCACTTCCTCCACTTCGTCCATTTCGTCCACTTCCTCCATTTCGTCCCCTTCCTCCACTTCCTCAACATCCTCCATTTCATCCACTTCCTCCACTTCATTCACTTCCTCCACTTTGTCCACTTCGTCAACTTCATCAACTTCATCCACTTCGTCCACTTCGTTAGGTTCGTCCACTTCATCCATTTCCTCTGCTTCTTCCACTTTGTCCACTTCGTGCACTTCTTCCACTTCCTCCACTTCGTCCACTTGTTCCACGTCGTCAACTTCGTCCACTTTGTCCACTTCGTCCTCTTCGTCCACTTCCTCCACTTCGTCCACTTCCTCCACTTCGTCAACTTCGTCCACTTCCTCCACTATGTCAACTTCGTCCACTTCGTCCATTTCGTCCACTTTGTCAAGTTCGTCCACTTCCTCCACTTCCTCCACTTCCTCCACTTCCTCCACCTCCTCCACCTTGTCCACTTCGTCCACTTCGTCAACTTCCTCCACTTCATCCACTTGCTCCACTTCTTCCACTTCCTCCACTTCCCCCACGTCCACCACTTCGTCCACTTCGTCCACTTCCTCCACTTCCTCAAATTCGTCCACTTCCTCCACTTCGTTCACTTCCTCCACTTCCTCCACTTCCTCCCTTTCGTCCACTTCCTCCACTTCCTCTACATCGTCCATTTCCTCCACTTCCTCCACTTCATTCACTTCCTCCACTTCGTCAACTTCGTCCACTTCGTCAACTTCGTGCACTTCGTCCACTTCCTCCATTTCGTCAACTTCGTCCACTTCCTTCACTTCCTCCACTTCGGCAACTTCGTCAATTTCCTCCACTTCCTCCACCTTTTCTACTTCCTCCACTTTGTCCACTTCGTCAACTTTTTCAAAATCGGCCAATTCGTCAACTTCATCCAGTTCTTACACTTCCTCTAGTTTGTCCACGTTCTCGACTTCCTCCACTTCGTCAACTTCGTCCATTTCGTCCACTTCGTCAAGTTCGTCCACTTCCTCCACTTCGTCAAGTTCGTCTAAATCGTCCACTTCCTCCACTTCCTCCACTTCCTTCACTTCCTCCACTTCGTCCTCTTCGTCCACTTCCTCCACTTCGTCAACTTTGTGATGCATCAAGGAGGATGCATAGGAGCAGATCCGTGAGACTAGAGGAAGCAACCAGCTCTGCTGCAACTGAATAATCCATGAAACAGTCAAGAAAGCTTGGTGTAGTGCTGGAGAAGTTGTAGCAGAGAAGGCTCTTTGTTTTGGCTGGACTAAGTGAACTGTATGCAGCGGATTGAAGTGATTATGGGAAGGTGGAATGGAAGTTTGCTTGAGGGAATGGTAGACTATCTCAGGCGGCTTCCACAATGGAAGAAGATAGCAATGGAAGAGCAAGCAAGGAGATATGACTTTCGGATGAGAGAAATTTGCAAAGTGCAGAATTCATCTTCTATATATTTCCAAAAGTGAAATACATGCTTATCTCAGGAGATTATATAGCTAAATCTCAAGTCCATGCAATGCCATACATGTGAGGTAAGTAGATCCACAAAATACGGATCAAGTGCCACCTTACCCACATGTGCAAAATGTGATAGCTTTCTAGAAGCCATGTTATTCACGTGGCTTATTACATAAGCGTATAAGTGGAATTAAAAAGCTAATACTACCCCTTAGGCTACTAGGCACACCCCCCCATGTGTCAAAGTCCACTTTTACCCTTGTCCATGCTTTGGCATCTTAAAAGCATCTTCTAGGTCTCCAATCTTCCATCCAAAGATAGCAAAGAGGGTTTGGTCTTTGGGAGAGTACTCATCTTGTAGCTTCTTGATCATCCCTCTTGTGATAGGTCCAATGGTGCTAGGCCTTCTTGTATCACTTTGTCTACTTCGTCCACTTCGTCCACTACGTCCACTTCCTCCACTTCGTCCACTACTTCCACTTCCTCAGCTTCGTCCACTTCCTCCACTTCCTCCACTTCCTCCTCTTCGTCAACTTTGTCGACTTCGTCCTCTTCATCCACTTCCTCCACTTCCTCCATTTCATTCACTTCGTCCACTTCGTCAAGTTCGTCCACTTCCTCTACTTCCTCCACTTCCTCCACTACGTCCACTTCCTCCACTTCGTCCACATCCTCCACTTTGTCCACTTCCTTCACTTCGTCCACGTCCTCCACTTCGACCACTTCGTCCACTTCCTCCTCTTTGTCCACTTCGTCGTCTTAGTCCACTTCCTTCACTTCCTCCACTTCCTCCATCTCGTCAACTTCTTCCACTTCGTCCACTTCGTCAACTTCGTCCACTTCCTCCACTTCCTCAACATCGTCCACTTTTTGCACTTCCTCCGCTTCATTCACTTCCTGAACTTCTTCCACTTCGTCAACATCGTTCACTTCCTCCACTTCGTCCACTTCATCCACTTCGTCCATTTCGTCCACTTCGTCAAGTTCGTCCACTTCCACCACTTCCTCTACTTCCTCCCCTTCCTCCACTTTCTCCACTTCTTCCACTTCGTCCACTTCGTCAACTTCGTCAACTTCGTCAACTTCCTCCACTTCCTCCACTTCGCCCACTTCCTCCACTTCCTCCACTTCCTGCACTTCGTCAACGTCGTCAACTTCGTCCACTTCCTCCACTTCGTCCAGTTCTTCCATTTCCTCCACTTCCTCCACATTCTCCACTTCCTCCACTTCGTCCATTTCATCCACTTCGTCAAGTTCTTCTACTTCCTCCACTTTCTCCATTTTGTCCACTTGCTCCACTTCCTCAACATCGTCCGTTTCCTCTAATTCCTCCACTTCATTCACTTCATCAACTTCTTCCACTTCGTCAACTTCGTCCACTTCCTCCACTTCGTCTAGTTCGTCCACTTCCTCTACTTCCTCCACATTCTCCACTTCCCCCACTTCGTCAACTTCGTCCACTGCATCCATTTCATCCTCTTCGTCAAGTTCTTCTACTTCCTCCACTTCCTCCATTTCGTCCACTTGCTCCACCTCCTCAACATCGTCCATTTCCTCTAATTCCTCCACTTCATCCACTTCTTCCACTTCGTCAACTTTGTCCACTTCCTCCACTTCCTCCACTTCGTCCACTTCGTCAATTTCGTCCACTTCGTCCACTTTGTCCATTTCGTCCACTTCGTCACGTTCGTCCACTTCCTCCAATTCCTCCACTTACTCCACATCGTCCACTTCTTCCACTTCGTCCACTTCGTCAACTTTGTCCACTTCGTCCAGTTCGTCAACTTCGTCGACGTCGTCCACTTCCTCCACTTCGTCCATTTTGTCCAGTTCATGAAGTTCGTCCACTTCGTCCACTTTGTCCACTTCGTCCACTTCGGCAACTTCGTCCACTTCGTCCACTTCATTCATTTCCTCCACTTCGTGCACTTCGTCCACTTCGTCCACCTCGTCAACTTCGTGCACTTCGTCCATTTCGTCCACTTCGTCAAGTTCGTCCACTTCGTCCACTTTGTGAACTTCGTCAAATTCGGCCACTTCGTCAACTTCATCGTTTTCCTCCACTTCGTCCAGTTCTTTCACTTCCTCCACTTTGTCCACGTTCTCGACTTCGTCCACTTCGTCAACTTCGTCCACATCGTCCACGTCGCCAACTTCGTCCACTTCCTCTATTTCGTCCACTACCTCTACTTCGTCACCTTTGTCCACTTCGTCCACTTCGTCCACTTCGTCAACTTCGTTTACTTCGTCCACTTCCTCGACTTTCTCGACTTCCTCCACTTCCTCCACTTCGTCTTCTTCGTCCACTTCTTCCTCTTCTTCGTCCACTTCGTCCAATTTGTCAAGTTCGTCAAGTTCGTCCCCTTCGTCCACTTCGTTAACTTCGTCAAGCTCGTACCCTTCGTCCACTTCCTCCACTTTCTCCACTTCGTCAACTTCTTCCACTTCCTCCACTTCCTCCACTTCCTCAACATCGTCCACTTCATTCACTTCCTTCACTTCTTCCAATTCGTCAACTTCGTCCACTTCCTCTACTTCGTCCACTTCGTCAACTTCATCCACTTCATCCATTTCGTCCACTTAGTCAAGTTCGTCCACTTCCTCCACTTCGCCATGTTCGTCCACTTCCTCCACATCCTCCATTTCCTCCACTTCGTCCATTTCCTCAACTTCCTCTATTTCGCGCACTTCCTCCACTTCTTCTACATCGTCCATTTCCTTCACTTCATTCACTTCCTCCACTTCGTCAACTTTGTCCCCTTCCTCCACTTCCTCCACTTCGTCCACTTCTTCGTGCACTTCGTCCATTTCGTCCACTTCGTCAAGTTCGTCCATTTCGTCCACTTCCTCCAATTTGTACACTTCATCCACTTCTTCCACTTCCTCCACTTCGTCCACTTCCTCCACTTCCTCCACTTCGTCAACGTCGTCAACTTCGTCCACTTCCTCCACTTCCTCCACCTCCTCCACTTTTTCCACTTCGTCCACTTCGTCAACTTCCTCCACTTCGTCCACTTCGTCCACTTCGTTCACTTCGTCCACTTCTTCCACTTCCTCCACTTCGTCCACTTCCCCTACATCTTCTACTTCGTCCACTTCGTCGTCAACTTCGTCTACTTCCTCCACTTCGTCCAGCTCTTCTACTTCCACAACATTCTCCACTTCCTCCACTTCCTCCACTTCGTCAACTTTGTCCACTTCGTCCATTTCGTCCACTTCATCAAGTTCGTCCACTTCCTCCACCTCGTCAAGTTCCTCCACTTCGCCCATTTCCTCCATTTCTTCCACTTCCATAACATTGTCCATTTCCTCCACTTCCTCCACTTCGTCAACTTTGTCCACTTCCTCCACTTCGTCCAGTTCTTCCACTTCCTTCACTTTGTCCACATTCTCCACTTCGTCCACTTCGTCCACTTCCTCAACTTCGTCCACTTTGTCCACATCCTCCACTTTGTCCACAGCGTCCAGTTCGTCCACTTCGTCCACTTCGTCATCTTCAACTTCGTCCACTTCGTCAACTTTGTCCATTTCCTCCACTTCCTCAACATCGTCCACTTCCTCAACTTCCTCCATTTCATTCACTTCCTGCACTTCTTCCACTTCGTCCACTTCGTCAACTTCGTCCGCTTCCTCTACTTGCTCCACTTCCTCCACTTCGTCCACTTCGTAAATGGATGGACAAATTTGTAAGCACCAAAATATGATGTCACAAACTTGTTTCACAATCGGCAAGTATGACCGAATCGTTCAAGTAATAAAACTTGGTAAGACCAAGTATCGTTCTTCCCAAAGGACTCACGGCCTAGTTTAGTTATGTGGTTTCTTGATTAACTAAGACTTACAAACGAAATATTGAAGTTTAATATGCAAGACAGAAAATAAACATGTATGCATGAATTGATCAATGGCAAAGACAAAGATAAACACTTTCAATGGATTAAATGAATGAATATGTTGTTGGGGGTCAATTTCATCTCATCCACTCTCATATATTTTAGGAATTCAACATTCAAATCATCATTGTTAATGCCACTCTCTAATGTACCATTCTAGATGGCTTCTCCCTAATCAAATAGTTCATACAATTCCTAGCATTCCTAATGATTAGTTCATGAGTGCAGGAGCTTAAGGCAACCAATATAATATTGTCAGTAAAATTGGGAGAAATTCCCCGGATCTAGATTTCCCCGTACGTGTCCGTATCAACAAAACCAATAATCATGCATTAGAATGAGTTAAACAATGCAAGCATTGAGCAAAGAGGAAAAACCCTAACTAATGATGAAAGAAAGCATATGTCTTAATTCAAAGATGTATCAACAAATCCATATATGAGAGCTTCAAGAGATTACATTGATTCCCCAACAAACATACAAGGTTTAGTTCACCATATTCATGGTGAACCTAGATGAATAACAATGAAAGTATGAAAGAATAAACCCAATAAAGGTGAAGAGGTAGCCTGAGCATCCAAGATCCTCCTTCAAAGGGGTGAAAGAGAGAGTGTTTGCCTCGTTTCTGCCAAAGATCCTAACTAAAGGACGTGCAAGCCCTTATATACTAATCTAGAGTTACAAAAGATTACAAAAGTCCAAGCCCAAAAAGTGCCGCTCAGCGCCATTTACCGCTCAGCGGTGGTTACGCGTCTTCTTTCTTCCCCTCAGCGGCCATTTGCCCCTCAGCGGTTCCAACGCCACCTCTTGAGTGCCGCTCAGCGGTAGTTTGCCGCTGAGCGGTGCCTTCGACTTCTCCTTTTTGCACTCTTTCTTGTCTTTTCTAATGTCCTCTCTCTTATTCTTCACTTCTTTCACCAAATTCACCTCAAAACCTGCACAAAAACACTTAAATCAAGCATAAACCTGTCCAGCTCTCTTATTTCTGAAAATATAAACAAAATGCATGATTTCAAGCTAGTTTCTAAGTCTAAAGGTTGCTTTTAGTATCACTTTAAGCATGAAAATAACAGTTTTTCAACTGTTATCACAACCCCAAACTTAGAACTTTGCTTGTCCTCAAGCAAACAAAATGTAACTCCATCTCCAACCAATTCATATGATGGTTCACTCATTCAAAATCCTCTTTTCAAGATAAGTAATAACTTCACTCAAACTTAAGACCAAGAGTTCAATCAAGATGTGCACATGCTTTAGTGTTCACAAAGTCATTTAAATTCCAACAAATGCTATTTTTCATGAATGATCAATCAATTAAGCATGGATGTTCATGTGCTTATGGAATATTTCCTCACTAGGTAAAGTGTTTCACTCAACACACAAGTGTATAAGAGGTAAAGTGTTTCACTCATTCACTCCACTATCACAATGTCACATGAATCAACTTTGCCTTTCATTTAACCACAATCAAATACATTCACAAGCATGCATCATCACAAGGACTTTTCAATGGCTTATAATGTGGCTGGGCTAACAAGAAAATTGGTTTTTCTGGATCACAAAATCCTTGAGTTAAGAGAATCATAACAACACAATCTTCTTATTCATTCCCAACTTTCTTTTGCCTTTGCTTTTGCATTTGCATTGAGCTTTGCTTCTTTTTCTTTTCTTTTCTTTGCATATTCTTACTTTTTAGCTCTTAGCTCAATGCTTTTTCCTTTTTCATGTTTCCCCAATAACCCCAAACTTGAACATTTAACAATACCACACAAGATCTTCTACTTAACTCAAGGTAAAGATTTTCAATCAAGGGTGTTCAGTGTATATTTAAGGCTAAGGGTTCAAAGGATAGAACACAACGTGTTCTCTTTTAGAAGGCTAACTTTATGAATTTGGCCAATAAAAAGGGTTTCAAAAACACGGCCTTTGATCATATGATGCAAAACAAGCAATTGATTCAATCATAGAAAACCTGGGCAAAGTCATTCATGCTTTCAAAGTAATAGCATTCAACAATAACAACTCTGGAGCTCAAAACCTCACATATAAGCTCATTCACATTTGACATGCACATCCTGCTTAATTTCACAATCACAATCATGATATTATGCATTTGTTCACAAAGCTTGTGAATCACCTGTATAAGCATTTTAATGTGCACATCATCTCAACATCAATCAATCAATAAGCATCATCAAGCATTACTTATCACACAATCACAGTTAATAGCAAACCATCATAACAAACCAGGTGTTCAATAGAGTACATCAAACCCTAATCTAAAAACAAAAACAAATAAGTTCAGAAAACTTAAACCACAAAAGCATAATCATATGATAGCATTCATCAGTAAATGCTATCTCAGCTCCTCATCAGTCCGAGCTCTCTGTATCTTCCTCTTCCTCTTCATCATCATCTTCATCAAATGCATCCCTCCTCCTCAGCTTCATCTTCATCCATGTCTCGGCTGAAGCTTCAGCTGCTTCAGCTCCTCCATATACTGGTTCTTCTGGCCAAGCTACCACATTATGGAATTCATCCATAGTCCACCTGTGTGCTGGAGGGGTATCATACATCCCCACTATCATCTCAGCCGTGGCCACCTGCCCTCTGTGGATGGACTGCAACTGAGCACCTATAAGAGACATATACATGTCCCTCATCTGGAATGGTTCTGCCTCATGAGTATCAGCAGAAGTCCTGCTCTGTGCTGGCCTTCTCTCTCTACGAGCCTGGCGTGGTGGCACTGGCTGGGCTGCCTCCTCACCTCCACAGTACTGTCTGTAATAGGCCTCATCTATAGCTTTTCTTGGCCTCTCAAATGGTGGAACAGAAGTGTCCACCCCAGCTAGCTTGCAAAGGTGAGTGATCAAAGAAGGATGTCCCAGTGGTGCTTTGTTGTTTGAGGTGTTAGCACACACACTAATCTCATCAGCTATCACCTGCCCAATATTAACATTCAAGTTTCTGATAGCACAGTAGATGAATAGTGCCCTGCTGAGAGTAATATCTGACACATGTGAACATGGCTGAATGTTGGCATGAGAAAATGCCATCCAATACTTTGCAAGAGGAGTCAAATCTGTCCTCCTAATGTTAACCACTGAGCCAGATCTATTCCTTTGGAAGTGTCCTCCAGGTATGCACAATACTCTCTCACATCCTCAAAGTCAGCACCTTCCTCCATGCTAAGAGCAAACTGGCATTGCTCACCAGCCCACACAGTATCCAGAAAGTTATTGATGGAGTCAGGATCATACCTGATAGCATGGCCTCTAACATAGCCCAAATAATTCTCAGCTGGATAATCACCAATCTTCTTTGCATTGGTGTAGAATTCTTTCACCACAGCTATGTTGGCAGGTGATGGATAAGTGGCTAGCTTCCCCAATCATTCCCTAACACTTGCTCTCCAAATTGAGGAGCAAAGTTAGGTATCATTCCAACCTTTCTCTCCATTAGAAGTCTCCTGTCCTGAACCACCCTAAAGTGCTTCTCATGTTTCCTAGAGAGGAACCTGCCATTATGGGGCTGCTCTGGTTCCTTTTCCTTTCTCTTGGTTGCCATGGTTTTCAATCTCTTTCCTGAAGAGGATGCCATTCCTGCATTCAAACATAAATCCAAAACCACAGAACATGATGTTAATCATTAGTAAACACAAACACAACTCCTTTCGAAGCTAAACCACCGCTGAGGGCCAGAATTTCCCCTCAGCGCCACCAGTGCCACATTCAAACACGCAACAAACCAGAAAAAACAAATCTGGCAGAGTGCCGCTCAGCGGTAAATGCCGCTCAGCGGTGATCTGCAGATTTTTGCAAATCTCTTTTTAAAACTGTCCTAACTCCACCCAAATGCAATTTTCAGTTTTCCAGTTCATAATCAAGCAGTTTAATCGGTTCAAACATCAAATATATCATCAAATCATGCATAGAAACAAAACCCCTAAATATTCATGCTTTGACAATCACATTCAATTCAAGAACCCTAGAATGAACAAAATGCATTTTACTTACTTGGGTGGAGATGCTAGATGATATGAGAATGCTTCCAAACTAGAATGCTCTCTTCCAACCCCAAACTTTGATGCACACTAGTGTAAAAGTGAGTGGAAGAGAAATTTCTAAAGAGGGAAGAGTAAAAGATGTGGAAAACCTAGAGAAGGTGTGGAAGTGTTTATGCAGAGAAGAACTTGAAAGAATGTAAAAACGCGCAGCTTAGGGTTTAAAAATACCCCAATGGGCTCGGGTTCCGCTAAGGGGAACTTAAGCCCATCTGCGATAGTACCGCTCAGCGGTAATTGCCGCTCAGCGGCACTTTCGTGATGTGCCCTTCTCCTTCTTTTCTTGACCTACGTGCCTTCCTAGCATACCCCTCATAGGTTCCCTGCAATTCAATGTTAAAAATGCTTATGCAAACCTAACTAAAATAACAAACAGAAAACAATCAATCAACTGGGTTGCCTCCCAGGTAGCGCTTGTTTAACGTCACGAGCCTGACCCAAAATCCACCAACACCCATCAGTAGGTGTTTCAAACTTACCAGCACCCATCAGTAGGTGCAAAATCTTCTCACCAACACCCATCAGTAGGTGTTACAAACTTAGTATCCTTCAGTAGATACTTAACCACCTAGCATCCTTCAGTAGATGCTAATCCAACAAAATAATACAGAATAATGTTCACAAATTAAAATTACAAAACCAAATCAAAAGTTTTAAATCCTGGGTTGCCTCCCAGCAAGCGCTCTTTTAACGTCATTAGCTTGACCCAGTAAAGCTCAAGTTCCTTCTTCTTTTTCTTCTTTCTACTGAACTTCTTCAGAAATTTGATCAAACCAGGAACCTGTTGCAATGTCTCAATCATAGGAACTTTAATCTCCAATTTCTTGAAGATTTCCATAAAGCACTTAAATTTCTTTTCCTTCCTATGATTCTTCTTTAGATGAGGATGTGATTTTTCATGTGATTTCTTCTTCTTTCCTCTCATCTTCTTTTTCTTCCTTTTTCTCTCCCTAAATTTTCTCTTTTTCTCTTCTTTTATTTTTTTCTTCCTTTCTCTTTTTCTCCTCAACTTCTTTATCTTCACACAAATTTTCTTTCTCTCTTTCTCTCAACCAATTCTTTTTCTTTTTCTTCATCTTTATCTTTCTCACTCAACTCTTCTTTCTCTTTTCTCTCTACCCTTTCCTCATCTCCCTCTAATTTTTCCTCATCAAGAATCTTGTCACTTTCAGTGATAATGACTTGCCCTTCCTCCTTAAGGTTAACATCAGTATTAACATCATCATTTAATATCTGACTAATGTGACGAAGTTGCATCTCCATTCTTTTACATGATTCTTCAATGCTTTTCTGAGTAGAGTCGGAATTTTTCAAAAATCGTTGAAGGGTGTCCTCCAACCTATCCAAACTTCCTGATAGAAAGGGTTGTTGCTGCCATTGTTGTTGTGGTTGGTTCTCAAATTGTCCAGCAGCTTGCCAAAATTGGCTTTGATCCATGCTTGAGTGAGGTTCCCACCATTGGTTGAGATTACTTTGGTAGAATTGAGTGCCCCTATAGTTAAACTCTTGACCAAATTGCATTCTGCAGACATTAGGCACAAAACCCTAAAAACAATTGTTAGCACAAAAAGATAGAGAAAAAAAGATTGAAAAGATATAAGAAGATAAAAGATTTAGAAGATAGAATCAAATAAAATAGAATAAAACCTAATCTAAAAAATAAAATCTAATCTAAAAGATAAAATAAAATAAAATCTAACCTAACCTAAAAGATAGAATAAGAATAAAATAAAATCTAACCTAAAAAGATAAAAAGATAAAATCTAATAAAATAAAATAAAATCTAATCTAAAAAATAAAATAAATCAAATAAAAACCGAAAAATAAAAAACAGAAAATAAAAACAGAAAACAGAAAAACAGAAAACAGAAAAAAAAAAATAAAATAAAATTCGAAATAAAATAAAATCTAATCTAAAAGATAAAAAATCAATCTAAAAAATAAAATCTAATAAAAACAGAAAAATAAAAAGAAATTCAAAATCAAGTCAAAGGTAATCAATAATCACACAAATTAACCAGTTAAACCACGAGTCCCCGGCAACGGCGCCAAAAACTTGATGGACAATTTGTAAGCACCAAAATATGATGTCACAAACTTGTTTCACAATCGGCAAGTATGACCGAATCGTTCAAGTAATAAAACTTGGTAAGACCAAGTATCGTTCTTCCCAAAGGACTCACGGCCTAGTTTAGTTATGTGGTTTCTTGATTAACTAAGACTTACAAACGAAATATTCAAAGTTTAATATGCAAGACAAAAATAAACATGTATGCATGAATTGATCAATGGCAAAGACAAAAGATAAACACTTTCAATGGAATATATGAATGAATATGTTGTTGGGGGTCAATTTCATCTCATCCACTCTCATATATTTTAGGAATTCATCATTCAAATCATCATTGTTAATGCCACTCTCTAATGTACCATTCTAGATGGCTTCTCCCTAATCAAATAGTTCATACAATTCCTAGCATTCCTAATGATTAGTTCATTACGCAGGAGCTTAAGGCAACCAATATAATATTGTCAGTAAAATATTGGGAGAAATTCCCCGGATCTAGATTTCCCCGTACGTGTCCGTATCAACAAAACCAATAATCATGCATTAGAATGAGTTAAACAATGCAAGCATTGAGCAAAGAGGAAAAACCCTAACTAATGATGAAAAGAAAGCATATGTCTTAATTCAAAGATGTATTCAACAAATCCATATATGAGAGCTTCAAGAGATTACATTGATTCCCCAACAAACATACAAGGTTTAGTTCACCATATTCATGGTGAACCTAGATGAATTACAATGAAAGTATGAAAGAATAAACCCAATAAAGGTGAAGAGGTAGCCTGAGCATCCAAGATCCTCCTTCAAAGGGGTGAAAGAGAGAGTGTTTGCCTCGTTTCTGCCAAAGATCCCTAACTAAAGGACGTGCAAGCCCTTATATACTAATCTAGAGTTACAAAAGATTACAAAAGCCCAAGCCCAAAAAGTGCCGCTCAGCGCCATTTACCGCTCAGCGGTGGTTACGCGTCTTCTTTCTTCCCCTCAGCGGCCATTTGCCCCTCAGCGGTTCCAACGCCACCTCTTGAGTGCCGCTCAGCGGTAGTTTGCCGCTGAGCGGTGCCTTCGACTTCTCCTTTTTGCACTCTTTCTTGTCTTTTCTAATGCCCTTCTCTCATTCTTCACTTCTTTCACCAAATTCACCTCAAAACCTGCACAAAAACACTCAAATCAAGCATAAACCTGTCCAACTCTCTTATTTCTGAAAATATAAACAAAATGCATGATTTCAAGCTAGTTTCTAAGTCTAAAGGTTGCTTTTAGTATCACTTTTAAGCATGAAAATAACAGTTTTTCAACTGTTATCAGTAAACTTCCTCAACTTCGTCCACTTCTTCCACTTCCTCCACTTCGTCCAATTCGTCAACTTCGCCCTTCGTCAACTTCGTCCACTTCGTCCACTTCTTCCACTTCCTCCACTTCCTCCACTTCCTCCACTTCCTCCACTTCTTCCATTTCGTGCACTTCCTCCACTTCCTCAACATCGTCCATTTCCTCCACTTCCTCCACTTCATTCACTTCATCCACTTCATCCACTTCATCAACTTTGTCCACTTCCTCCACTTCCTCCACTTCCTCCACTTCGTCTACTTCCTCCACTTCCTCCTCTTCCTCCGCTCCATCCACTTCCTCCACTTCGTCAACTTCGTCCACTTCGTCCTCTTGGTCCACTTCTTCTACTTCCTCTACTTCCTCCACGTCGTCAACTTCGTCCACTACGTCCACTTCGTCCCTTTCGTCCACTTCGTCCTCTTTGCTTAATAAGTAAATTGATTTCAAAACATTTAAATGCATTAAATGATGCAATTGTTGTAACACGTAGACTATAAAATTCATCCTTGATCCACGCGTGAAAAAAAAAAGAAAATAAACAAACCGTGTAGGCCTCTCCAATTTTATCATCACCGTGCACACTGATGGAGCTACTTCAAATAAAATCAACTCTTCATTAATCAACGCTTCTGCAGTTGCTCATTAATTGACAGACTAAAGCTTCAATAAAACAAATGCATGAATCGAACAAAATGAAAATGGCAATCGGTATTCAACAACATCAAATTAAAGTGAAGCTTCTTCATTCCACCGTAACAACATTCACACTTTTAATTTCTTTCTTTCAAAATGAAAATGTTCCCAACCAAAAAGAGAACTAAGCAAGTGTGGCTGGAGCTCTTTCTCTATCACTGTGTTTCATTCCAGCACCTATTATCTAAGAAAAGAAAGGAATCCAAACTGAGAGTTGCTTGTTGGAAGCTATAACCGAGAGAGACCCTAGACTATCCAGCCCTAGGCCGAGACCCCCTCTTCTAGCACACTCTACCTCTAGCCGTAGCCCTCCATAGCTAAAAAAAATGTTCGTACTAGGTTGCGGCTGGAGCTTCAAATTAAAAGATGAATGACCCCTCCTGGACGCGCAAATGTTGGATGTGGAGGTTGCTGGGCTTTGCTTCCAAGCTGGACCGTGAAGGCCACCTCCTGCTAGATGTGTTGATTG
Organism: Vigna umbellata; assembly: GCF_029865625.1. Classification (NCBI taxonomy): domain Eukaryota; kingdom Viridiplantae; phylum Streptophyta; class Magnoliopsida; order Fabales; family Fabaceae; genus Vigna; species Vigna umbellata. Next base: position 23,026,599 of record NC_142173.1, on the reverse strand, counting down.
CTGGATGCCACCCGTTTGCAAGAAATCTCTGGGCCGCTTCTCTCCTGCCACCACGTGCTGCTCTCTCTTCATCCACTTACATTTTCCGTGCAGCTCTCTCCTTTTTCTGGACCGCGTGACCTCTTTCCTGTGGGCCGTGTGGCGTGGATTTCTCTCTACTGGGAAATGAAGAAATGTGGCTGCTTCTCATGTGTTGTTGCCTTCTAGCTAGACACCCCCTTCTTGCTGTCCGCCACGCCTTTCTCCAATGTTGGATGGGCTACTCCTCACGTGCTGGACCTGCAACGTGACACCTCCCAAGCTGGATGCCTTTGCTGCCATGGGCCGTGGTAGCTTCTTTCTCCAGCTCTTTCTTGAACTCTCTTCTTTGCTGGACATCATCTGTGTGCCTCCAATGCTTGCTTCCATGGGCCCATGTTGTTGCCGTGTGCTCACCAAAATGTGCTGGGAATGTGAAGCCATCATGTGTATGTGTTGCACATTCCAGCCAAGAAAAATGTGGTGGCTCCCACGGTAGCTCTCTCTCTTTTTTTTCTCCAAAGCTGGACTTCTTTTCACTCTGGACCGTGGGCGTTGCTGCTCACCGTGTGCACCTCTCCAAATGAATCCAGCTTCTCGATGTGCACCCCTAAAATTAAATCCATACCTCCTTTCTCTTTTTAGCTTAAAATAAAATGGATGTGGCATTTCTCTAAATCCCAAAATATTGTCCAAAAATTTCCCTACAATCAATAATGCAAATAATTAGTCTCAAACAACTCAAATTAATTAAAATAAGGATTTCTGATCAATTTGAGCACAATTAGGAAAAATGGGAAAATAGTGGACATTTAAGCAAAATTCCTTGATTAAATCCAGTACAATAAACTAAGTGAAATCAATAAAATATTGATTCATCAGTCCACTTCCTCCACTTCCTCCACTTCCTCCACTTCCTCAACATCATCCACTTCTTGCACTTCCTCCACTTCATTCACTTCCTGAACTTCATCCACTTCATCAACATCGTCCACTTCCTCCACTTCGTCCACTTCGTCCACTTCATCCACTTCGTCCATTTCGTCCACTTCGTGAAGTTCGTCCACTTCCTCCACTTTGTCCACTTTGTCCACTTCGTCCACTTCGTCAACTTCGTCCACTTCGTCCACTTCGTCAACTTCCTCCACTTCCTCCACTTCGCCCACTTTGTCCACCTCCTCCACTTCCTCCACTTCCTCCACTTCCTCCACTTCGTCAACGTCGTCAACTTCGTCCACTTCGTCAACTTCATCCACTTCCTCCACTTCGTCCAGTTCTTCCACTTCCTCCACTTCGTCCACATTCTCCACTTCCTCCACTTCGTCAACTTCGTCTACTTCATCCACTTCGTCCATTTCGTCCACTTCGTCAAGTTCGTCCACTTCCTCCAGTTCCTCCACTTCGTCAAGTTCGTCCACTTCCTCCATTTCGTCCACTTCCTCCTTTTCGTCCACTTTCTTCACTTCCTCAACATCGTCCATTTCGTCCACTTCCTCCACTTCGTCAACTTCTTGCACTTCGTCAACTTCATCCGCTTCCTCCACTTCTTCCACTTCCTCTACTTCGTCCACATTCTCCACTTACTCCACTTCGTCCACTTCCTCCACTTGCTCCACTTCGTCATGTTCGTCCACTTCCTCCACTTCGTCCACTTCCTGCGTTTCATCCACATCCTCCACTTTCTCAACATCGTCAATTTCCTCCACTTTCTCCACTTCATTAACTTCCTCCACTTCGTCCGCTTCGTCCACTTCGCCAACTTCGTCAACTTCGTCCATTTCGTCCAATTCGTCCACTTCGTCAAATTCGTCCACTTCCTCCACTTCCTCCACTTCTTCCACTTTGTCCACTTAGTCCACTTCCTCCACTTCCTCCACTTCGTCCACCTTGTCCACTTCGTCCACTTAGTCCACGTCCTCAACTTCGTCCAGTTCGTCCACTTCGGCCACTTCGTCCACTTCCACTATTTCCTCTACTTCGTCAACTTCCTCCACTTTGTCCACTTCCTCCACTTCCTCCACTTTGTCCACTTCCTCCACTTCCTCCACTACGTCAACTTCGTCAACTTCCTACACTTCATTCACTTCGTCCACTTCGTCAAGTTCGTCCACTTCGTCCACTTCCTTTATTTCCTCTACTTCGTCCACTTCGTCCATTTCCTCCACTTCGTCCACTTCGTCCGCTTCCTCCACTTCCTCGACTTCCTCCACTTCTTCCACTTCCTCCACTTCCTCCACTTCGTCCATTTCGTCCACTTCGTCAAGTTCGTCCACTGCCCCCACTTCCTCTACTTCGTCAAGTTCGTCGACTTCCTCCACTTCGTCCATTTCCTCCATGATGAGTCGTTATTTCTGGAATTATATTTAGTTTATTGCACTTAAATCAACCAGGGAATTGTATTTAATGGTCTGTCATTTTCCCCGTTTTCCGAATTCTGCTTAATTTGGTCAGAAATTCGTAATTGTGCTAATTTGGGTTTTCTGAGCTGATTAAGTGAATTTCTGGTTGCAGGGCAGTTGTGGAAACATCATCTGGAGCATTGGGATATTGAGTGACACACTCAAAGGCTCAACATTTAGTCATTTAGATTCTAATTAAAGTTGTAATTTCGTTTTCTAGAAGCCCTTAATTAGAATTAGGTGTTTTGGACCCTTTTAGGGGTAATTTTTTAAAAATATTTTTTTGGACATATGCCTTTTAGGTTAGGGTTTTCAATTTTGTGTGTGGACCCTACCCTTATTAAAGAGGGACACACGACCCTTGTGCCCGGCCGCCACTTGCATTTTTTGGCCACACTCTTTTGCTGAGTTTTTGCTGGAACGTTGTTTGATGACATGGGATGAATTGGAGACAAGCACGTTGTTCTCGGCCAACTTATTTTCTTGGCATTGGTTCTTTTTTATTTCATTTTTTTTATTCCAGTGTTGGTGTGCACATGTTTTATTCTGCTACTGTTACATTGATTTTAAGTTTTCAATTCAAGACGATGCTTCGATTTCATTATCTTTGATGTTTGGTTTCTTTGAGAATGCTGAGCACAGGGAGGAGTGTGTGTCTCGGCCTGGGCAGATGAGAGTTGCCACCTTGCACACGGGAATCAGCTTTTAGGATTTTCATTGTTTTTAGAGATTAGGATGCGTTTTTAATAATGGGGAGAAGTGGGAAGTCCAGCACACAAGTGAGTCATCTTCATTTTCTTTACTTTGGAGAAATGGATGCAGCGAGGAACGTGGAGCTCGTAAGAATATTCTCGGTTTTGGCTTTTATCAAGAGGAGGATTGTGATTTAATCTTAGGAGTATGCACGGTCACGTCAAGTCTAGAAGGAAGAGCCCCCTTGGTGCAGCACATTTTGCTGGAAGAAAACGCTCGCTGATTGAAAGGGTGTGGTGTCACGGAAGCATTCCAGGAGCACGTGGAGATGGGAAGAAGGGCATGGTGTGCACGGGAATATGAGGTGGAAGTAGATTAGGTTGGAGATGTCTTTTCTTTGATAAATGAAGAAGTAGATTAGGTTGGAATAAGGAGTGGTCACATCAATTGAAGCATTTGGAGGGCACAAGTAGCAGGTGTACGGTGGTAGGCTTTGAGAAAAGGAATTTTATTCAATTGCTTTGGAGCATAAGGGAGCAACTTCACGGTGATGAAGTTCATTTTTAATTTCTTGTACAAAGCAAGTTGATTGATTATTGGATGACGCGCACGTGCTAGGAAGGTTTCTTTAATCCTTTTCTTTATTCACACTTGCATAAAAATGTTTTATATATATACATTGAAATGCATTTAGAAGCAGCTTGCTCGTTTTATTTCAACTTACTGGTCACACAATTTCTTTTAGTACTTCTTTCGTATAAATGTGCATCCCATGTCATTCTGGCTGCGTTGGGCTTCGAAGGGTAACTCTTTGCAGTTCAATAGTGTTAGATGAGTTTTCATATTTCTCTAGTGCATTTAAATTAGTTCCCACACCTTATTTTAGGACCGTTCAGTTTACTGCTTGATTCACTTTAATGTTGTTTATTATGTTTAGTTGTGATAATTTAGTTGTAATGTTACTTTTAATGACCAACCATTTTAATTTTGTGTTTACCTCCGTGTTTATATTCGTGTTTTAATTTAGTCCATCTGCATTCACAAAACTCTTCACAACCCCCTCACTACGTGTTGATCTGAGATTGAACCACATTTGGTCCTTGAGAGACGACCTAGGAGTCACTTCCTAGTACTATACTGCATTCTTTTATGCACAACTTTTGTGGGAGGTGCGACCCTCTCATCACTCCACTTCCTCCACTTCCTCCATTTCGTCCACTTCCTCAACATCTTCCATTTCTTCCACTTCCTCCACTTCTTCCACTTCGTCAACTTTGTCGACTTCCTCCACTTCCTCCACTTCGTCCACTTCGTCCACTTCGTCTATTTCGTCCACTTCGTCAAGCTCGTCCACTTCGTCCACGTCCTCCACTTCTTCAACTTCCTCCACTTCCTCCACTTCGTCCACTTCCGCCATTTCGTCCACTTCCTCCATTTCGTCCACTTCCTCCACTTCATCAACATCGTCCATTTCCTCTACTTCCTCCACTTCATTCACTTCCTCCACTTCTTCCCCTTCGTCAACTTGGTCCACTTCCTCCACTTCCTCCACTTCCTCCACTTCGCCCACTTCGTCAACTTTGTCAACTTCGTCCACTTCGTCAACTTCGTCCACTTCGTCCAGTTCGTCCACTTCCTCCACTTCATCCACTTTGTCCACTTCCTCCACTTCCTTCACTTCCTCCATTTCGTCCACTTCCTCCACTTCCTCAACATCGTCCATTTCCTCTACTTCTCCACTTCATTCACTTTATCCACTTCTTCCACTTCGTCAACTTTGTCCACTTCCTCTACTTCCTCCACTTCCTCCACTTCCTCCATTTCGTCCAGTTCCTCCACTTCCTCAACATCGTCCATTTCATCCACTTCCTCCACTTCATTCACTTCCTCCACTTTGTCCACTTCGTCAACTTCGTCAACTTCGTCCATTTCGTCCACTACGTTAAGTTCGTCCACTTCCTGCACTTCCTCCACTTTGTCCACTTCGTACACTTCCTCCACTTCCTCCGCTTCGTCCCACTTCGTCCACGTCGTCAACTTCGTCCACTTCGTACACTTCGTCCACTTCGTCCTCTTCGTCCACTTCGTCCACTTCATCCACTTCGTCTGTTCGTCCACTTCATCCACTTCCTCTATTTCCTCCGCTTCGTCCACTTCCTCCACTTCCTCCACTTCCTCCACTTCCTCCATTTCCTCCCCTTCATCCACTTCCTTCACTTCGTACTCTTCCTCCACTTCCTCTACTTCGTCAACCTCTTCTACTTCGTCCACTACCTCTACTTCGTCCACTTCCTGCACTTCCTCCACTCCATCCACTTCGTCCACTTCGTCAAGTTCGTCCACTTCCTCCACTTCCTCCACTTCGTCCACTTCCTCCACTTCGTCCATTTCGTCCACTTCGTCCACTTCATCCTCTTTGTCCAATTCGTCGACTTCGTCCTCTTCGTGCACTTCCTCCACTTCCTCCACTTCCTCCACTTCATCCACTTCGTCCACTTCGTCAAGTTCGTCCAGTTCCTGTACTTCCTCCACTTCCTCCACTTCCTTCACTTCATCCACTTCATCCACTTCCTCCACTTCCTCCACTTCATTCACTTCATCCACTTCATCCACTTCTTCCACTTCTTCCACTTCGTCAACTTTGTCCACTTCCTCCACTTCCTCCACTTCGTCGACTTGGTCCTCTTCGTCCACTTCGTCTACTTCCTCCACTTCCTCCACTTCCTCCACTTCGTCGACTTGGTCCTCTTCGTCCACTTCGTCTACTTCCTCCACTTCCTCCACTTGCTCCACTTCGTCAATTGCTTCCCCTTCCTCTACTTCGTCGATTTCGTCCACTTCGTCAAGTTCGTCCACTTCCTCTGCTTCCTCCACTTCCTCCACTTTGTCCACTTCGTCCACTTCGACAACTTCGTCCAGTTCGTCAACTTCGTCCACTTCGTCAACTTCGTCCACTTCGTCAACTTCGTCGACTTCATCAACTTCCTCAACTTCCTCAACTTCCCCTATTTCGTCCACTTCGTCCACTTCGTCCACTTCGTCCACTTCCACCACTTCGTCTAGTTCTTCCACTTCCTCAACTTCGTCCCTTTCTCCACTTCCTCCACTTCCTCCACTTCGTCAAGTTCGTCCACTTCCCCCACTTCCTCCACTTCGTCAAGTTCCTCCCTTTCCTCCACTTCGTCAATTTCTTCCACTTCCTCTACTTCCTCCATTTCGTCCACTTCCTCAACATCTTCCATTTCTTCCACTTCATTCACTTCCTCCACTTCGTGCACTTCGTCTATTTCGTCCACTTCATCAAGCTCGTCCACTTCCTCCACATCCCCACTTCTTCAACTTCCTCCACTTCGTCCACTTCCTCAACATCTTCCATTTCTTCCACTTCCTCCACTTCATTCACTTCCTCCACTTCATCCACTTCGTCAACTTTGTCCACTTCGTCCACTTCATCAACTTCGTCCACTTCGTATATTTCGTCCAATTCGTCAAGCTCGTCCACTTCCTCCACGTTCTCCACTTCTTCAACTACCTCCGCTTCCTCCACTTCGTCCACTTCCTCCACTTCCTCAACATCGTCCATTTCCTCTACTTCCTCCACTTCATTCACCTTCCTCCACTTCTTCCACCTCGTCAACTTTGTCCACTTACTCCACTTCCTCCACTTCGTTCACTTCGTCAACTTCGTCCACTTCGTCCATTTCGTCCACTTCCTCCACTTTGTCCACTTCCTCCACTTCCTCCACTTCGTCCACTTCGTACACTTCTTCCACTTCCTCCACTTCCTCCACTTCCTCCATTTCGTCCACTTCCTCCACTTCCTCAACATCGTCCATTTCCTCTACTTCCTCCACTTCATTGACTTCATCCACTTCGTCAACTTTGTCCACTTCCTCCACTTCGTCCACTTCCTCCACTTCATCCACTTCCTCCACTTCCTCCATTTCGTCACTTCCTCCACTTCCTCAACATCCTCCATTTCATCCACTTCCTCCACTTCCTTCACTTCCTCCACTTTGTCCACTTCGTCAACTTCGTCAACTTCATCCACTTCGTCCACTTCGTTAGGTTCGTCCACTTCATCCATTTCATCTGCTTCTTCCACTTTGTCCCACCTCGTACACTTCTTCCACTTCCTCCACTTCGTCCACTTGTTCCACGTCGTCAACTTCGTCCACTTTGTCCACTTCGTCCTCTTCGTCGACTTCGTCGACTTCGTCCAGTTCCTCCACTTCGTCCACTTCGTCCACTTCGTCCACTTCCTCCACTTCGTCCATTTCGTCCACTTCGTCAAGTCGTCCACTTCCTCCACTTCCTCCACCTCCTCCACTTTGTCCACTTCGTCCACTTCGTCAACTTCCTCCACTTCGTCCACTTCCCCCCACGTCCACCACTTCGTCCACTTTCTCCACTTCGTCAAATTCGTCCACTTCCTCCAGTTCGTTCACTTCCTCCACTTCCTCCCTTTCGTCCACTTCCTCCACTTCCTCAACCTCGTCCATTTCCTCCACTTCCTCCACTTCATTCACTTCCTCCACTTCGTCCACTTCGTCAACTTCGTCCACTTCGTCCACTTCCTCCACTTCGTCCACTTCCTCCACTTCGTCCATTTCGTCCACTTCCTCCATTTCGTCCCCTTCCTCCACTTCCTCAACATCCTCCATTTCATCCACTTCCTCCACTTCATTCACTTCCTCCACTTTGTCCACTTCGTCAACTTCATCAACTTCATCCACTTCGTCCACTTCGTTAGGTTCGTCCACTTCATCCATTTCCTCTGCTTCTTCCACTTTGTCCACTTCGTGCACTTCTTCCACTTCCTCCACTTCGTCCACTTGTTCCACGTCGTCAACTTCGTCCACTTTGTCCACTTCGTCCTCTTCGTCCACTTCCTCCACTTCGTCCACTTCCTCCACTTCGTCAACTTCGTCCACTTCCTCCTATGTCAACTTCGTCCACTTCGTCCATTTCGTCCACTTCGTCAAGTTCGTCCACTTCCTCCACTTCCTCCACTTCCTCCACTTCCTCCACCTCCTCCACCTTGTCCACTTCGTCCACTTCGTCAACTTCCTCCACTTCATCCACTTCCTCCACTTCTTCCACTTCCTCCACTTCCTCCACTTCCCCCACGTCACCACTTCGTCCACTTCGTCCACTTCCTCCACTTCGTCAATTCGTCCACTTCCTCCACTTCGTTCACTTCCTCCACTTCCTCCACTTCCTCCCTTTCGTCCACTTCCACCACTTCCTCAACATCGTCCATTTCCTCCACTTCCTCCACTTCATTCACTTCCTCCACTTCGTCCACTTCGTCAACTTCGTCCACTTCGTCAACTTCGTGCACTTCGTCCACTTCCTCCATTTCGTCAACTTCGTCCACTTCCTTCACTTCCTCCACATTGTCCACTTCCTCCACTTCGGCAACTTCGTCAATTTCCTCCACTTCCTCCACTTCCTCCACCTTTTCTACTTCCTCCACTTTGTCCACTTCGTCAACTTTTTCAAAATCGGCCAATTCGTCAACTTCATCCAGTTCTTACACTTCCTCTAGTTTGTCCACGTTCTCGACTTCCTCCACTTCGTCAACTTCGTCCATTTCGTCCACTTCGTCAAGTTCGTCCACTTCCTCCACTTCGTCAAGTTCGTCTAAATCGTCCACTTCCTCCACTTCCTCCACTTCCTTCACTTCCTCCACTTCGTCCTCTTCGTCCACTTCCTCCACTTCGTCAACTTTGTGATGCATCAAGGAGGATGCATAGGAGCAGATCCGTGAGACTAGAGGAAGCAACCAGCTCTACTGCAACTGAATAATCCATGAAACAGTCAAGAAAGCTTGGTGCAGTGCTGGAGAAGTTGTAGCAGAGAAGGCTCTCTGTTTTGGCTGGACTAAGTGAACTGTATGCAGCGGATTGAAGTGATTATGGGTAGGTGGAATGGAAGTTTGCTTGAGGGAATGGTAGACTATCTCAGGCGGCTTCCACAATGGAAGAAGATAGCAATGGAAGAGCAAGCAAGGAGATATGACTTTCGGATGAGAGAAATTTGCAAAGTGCAGAATTCATGTTCTATATATTTCCAAAAGTGAAATACATGCTTATCTCAGGAGATTATATAGCTAAATCTCAAGTCCATGCAATGCCATACATGTGAGGTAAGTAGATCCACAAAATACGGATCAAGTTCATATACTTCCTCCATTTCATTCACTTCGTCCACTTCGTCAAGTTCGTCCACTTCCTCTACTTCCTCCACTTCCTCCACTACGTCCACTTCCTCCACTTCGTCCCCTTCCTCCACTTTGTCCACTTCCTTCACTTCGTTCACGTCCTCCACTTCGACCACTTCGTCCACTTCCTCCTCTTTGTCCACTTCGTCGTCTTAGTCCACTTCCTCCACTTCCTCCATCTCGTCAACTTCTTCCACTTCGTCCACTTCGTCAACTTCGTCCACTTCCTCCACTTCCTCAACATCGTCCACTTTTTGCACTTCCTCCGCTTCATTCACTTCCTGAACTTCTTCCACTTCGTCAACATCGTTCACTTCCTCCACTTCGTCCACTTCATCCACTTCGTCCATTTCGTCCACTTCGTCAAGTTCGTCCACTTCCACCACTTCCTCTACTTCCTCCCCTTCCTCCACTTTCTCCACTTCTTCCACTTCGTCCACTTCGTCAACTTCGTCAACTTCCTCCACTTCCTCCACTTCGCCCACTTCCTCCACTTCCTCCACTTCCTGCACTTCGTCAACGTCGTCAACTTCGTCCACTTCCTCCACTTCGTCCAGTTCTTCCATTTCCTCCACTTCCTCCACATTCTCCACTTCCTCCACTTCGTCAAATTCATCCACTTCGTCCATTTCATCCACTTCGTCAAGTTCTTCTACTTCCTCCACTTCCTCCACTTCCTCCATTTCGTCCACTTGCTCCACCTCCTCAACATCGTCCATTTCCTCTAATTCCTCCACTTCATCCACTTCTTCCACTTTGTCAACTTTGTCCACTTCCTCCACTTCCTCCACTTCGTCCACTTCGTCAATTTCGTCCACTTCGTCCACTTTGTCCATTTCGTCCACTTCGTCACGTTCGTCCACTTCCTCCTCCAATTCCTCCACTACTCCACATCGTCCACTTCTTCCACTTCGTCCACTTCGTCAACTTTGTCCACTTTGTCCAGTTCGTCAACTTCGTCGACGTCGTCCACTTCGTCCACTTCGTCCATTTTGTCCAGTTCATGAAGTTCGTCCACTTCGTCCACTTTGTCCACTTCGTCCACTTCGGCAACTTCGTCCACTTCCTCCACTTCATTCATTTCCTCCACTTCGTCCACTTCGTCCACTTCGTCCACCTTGTCAACTTCGTGCACTTCGTCCATTTCGTCCACTTCGTCAAGTTCGTCCACTTCGTCCACTTTGTCAACTTCGTCAAATTCGGCCACTTCGTCAACTTCATCGTTTTCCTCCACTTCGTCCAGTTCTTTCACTTCCTCCACTTTGTCCACGTTCTCGACTTCGTCCACTTCGTCAACTTCGTCCACATCGTCCACGTCGCCAACTTCGTCCACTTCCTCTATTTCGTCCACTACCTCCACTTCGTCACCTTTGTCCACTTCGTCCACTTCGTCCACTTCGTCAACTTCGTTTACTTCGTCCACTTCCTCGACTTTCTCGACTTCCTCCACTTCCTCCACTTCGTCTTCTTCGTCCACTTCTTCCTCTTCTTCGTCCACTTCGTCCAATTTGTCAAGTTCCTCAAGTTCGTCCCCTTCGTCCACTTCGTTAACTTCGTCAAGCTCGTACCCTTCGTCCACTTCCTCCACTTCCTCCACTTCGTCAACTTCTTCCACTTCGTCCACTTCCTCCACTTCCTCAACATCGTCCACTTCATTCACTTCCTTCACTTCTTCCAATTCGTCAACTTCGTCCACTTCCTCTACTTCGTCCACTTCGTCAACTTCATCCACTTCATCCATTTCGTCCACTTAGTCAAGTTCGTCCACTTCCTCCACTTCGCCATGTTCGTCCACTTCCTCCACATCCTCCATTTCCTCTACTTCGTCCATTTCCTCAACTTCCTCTATTTCGCGCACTTCCTCCACTTCTTCTACATCGTCCATTTCCTTCACTTCATTCACTTCCTCCACTTCGTCAACTTTGTCCCCTTCCTCCACTTCCTCCACTTCGTCCACTTCTTCGTGCACTTCGTCCATTTCGTCCACTTCGTCAAGTTCGTCCATTTCGTCCACTTCCTCCAATTTGTACACTTCGTCCACTTCTTCCACTTCCTCCACTTCGTCCACTTCCTCCACTTCGTCAACGTCGTCAACTTCGTCCACTTCCTCCACTTCCTCCACCTCCTCCACTTTTTCCACTTCGTCCACTTCGTCAACTTCCTCCACTTCGTCCACTTCGTCCACTTCGTTCACTTCGTCCACTTCTTCCACTTCCTCCCACTTCGTCCACTTCCCCCACATCTTCTACTTCGTCCACTTCGTCGTCAACTTCGTCTACTTCCTCCACTTCGTCCAGCTCTTCTACTTCCACAACATTCTCCACTTCCTCCACTTCCTCCACTTCCTCCACTTCGTCAACTTTGTCCACTTCGTCCATTTCGTCCACTTCATCAAGTTCGTCCACTTCCTCCACCTCGTCAAGTTCCTCCACTTCGCCCATTTCCTCCATTTCTTCCACTTCCATAACATTGTCCATTTCCTCCACTTCCTCCACTTCGTCAACTTTTTCCACTTCCTCCACTTCGTCCAGTTCTTCCACTTCCTTCACTTTGTCCACATTCTCCACTTCGTCCACTTCGTCCACTTCGTCAACTTCGTCCATTTCGTCCACTTCGTCAACATCGTCCACTTCCTCAACTTCGTCCACTTTGTCCACATCCTCCACTTTGTCCACAGCGTCCAGTTCGTCCACTTCGTCCACTTCGTCATCTTCTTCAACTTCGTCCACTTCGTCAACTTCGTCCATTTCCTCCACTTCCTCAACATCGTCCGCTTCCTCAACTTCCTCCATTTCATTCACTTCCTGCACTTCTTCCACTTCGTCCACTTCGTCAACTTCGTCCGCTTCCTCTACTTGCTCCACTTCCTCCACTTCGTCCACTTCGTAAACTTCCTCAACTTCGTCCACTTCTTCCACTTCCTCCACTTCGTCCAATTCGTCAACTTCGTCCACTTCGTCAACTTCGTCCACTTCGTCCACTTCTTCCACTTCCTCCACTTCCTCCACTTCCTCCACTTCTTCCATTTCGTGCACTTCCTCCACTTCCTCAACATCGTCCATTTCCTCCACTTCCTCCACTTCATTCACTTCATCCACTTCATCCACTTCATCCACTTCATCAACTTTGTCCACTTCCTCCACTTCCTCCACTTCCTCCACTTCCTCCACTTCGTCCACTTCCTCCACTTCGTCTACTTCCTCCACTTCCTCCTCTTCCTCCGCTCCATCCTGATACAAGAAGGTCTAACACCATAGGATCCAAATTTACCAAAACATGGAGAAGGGTAAAAAGGACATTTCTATACAAGAAGGGGTGTACTTATCCTTCCATGGGGCTGCATTAGTAATTGTTTTTCTTCACATAAAACTTGATTTTCACGTGTTTTAGACGCTATACATGTAGCACATGGGTTCAGATCTGCCACGTGAAAGTTGAGTGCTTAGAGCCTTGAGATTAATCTATAAAATCTCATAGGAAAAGCTTGTAAAACACTTTTGGATTGTAGTAAAGAATTTCTGCTGCAATGCATAGTAAATTCCTTCTCCAAGAGTCACTTCTTAGCTTGATTCCCATTGCAACTTTCTTCCACTCTAGGAAGCCTTCTGAGTTGTGAATCACCTCTCCAAGCTAGCCTCCATATCCAACCACCATAAACACCAATCATCCGCTGCATCACATCCAAAGCTCCTCACCAATCTGCTCTTGAAATTCCAAATCTGCACACCTCTGCATCAGATACAGCTCCTGTTACATTGGTTGCAGCCACTGTCCAAGTCTCCTTGCACCTCCAATCTCACGGCTCATCTTCTCCACATCTCCTAGGATGTATCAAGTGGTATTCAGAGCAAGGTTCTAACTAGAACCGTGAGATAAGTCCAGATTTTCTTCCATTTATCTGCTGTCAAAAAATTTCCTGGTTGTCTTGCTGTTTTCTGAAAAATTCTGCAATGTTTCATCAATCATTGCTTTGTTTAGGATCTACTCTTAATTTCATTGGCTACTAGCTGTCGTTGTTTGAGTTTTCCTTCATTTTATTCGGCTGTTATTAATTGTTTGAGTCTATTTTACCATTTAAACATCATTTCTGTTTTGTCTTAAGTCTTGTTAGTTACTTTGCTGTTTTGTTATCAAATCTGGTTTTTCTACCAAGTTTTACCAAAAATCTGAGTTGTTTGAATGTGGCTACACCAAGTAAGAGCAATGAATACTTCAGAAATGAGCTCAGGTGTTTAGATCTATCATTCAAAACTCAAAATCTGTGCAGTTTTTTTTTTAAAATCCTGACAGCATTTCAGTTCTGTTTTTGTGCTGCATTGCCACTGTTTTTATGGTCATTTACTGTTCTATTGAACAGCAATTGGTTGATCCATTGTCTGAACCATTTGGAAGATGAAATGAGTTGATTCCAAATAGTTTGTCATGTGGCAAGAGTGTCCAAGCATTTGGCCGAGATGCATGAGTTTCCTTGAGTCAATTTTGCTTAATTGTGTGTGGTTAGTATTAGATCATTGCTAATCATCATCAACACTGAATTTCTGCATTTGTGCAAATTTCAAATACCATTTCTAACTCCTCCTTGCTGTTTTCAAGTCAGAATTACTTTTGAATCAAAATTTGACCATGCTAGTTGGTAAATTTAGCTGAAATATGGTACTGCAGTAGTGATTTTCTGTTTTATATAGTTTTGATGTATCCAATTAGTTCCAACAAGTCATAAATCATCATCAAAACATGTTTGAATCATTGGAAAATAACTAGGTGCAGTACTGTTCATTTGGTCTATTTTATGCATTGAAAAAAATTGACTCTGCTGCAATACTGTGCTGGTTTTTCTGTCAAATTCTGCACTGCATTACTTTGTTTGATTCATCATTTTTAGATGCAGTAAAAGCCATGGTCCATTTAAAATATTAAGATAACAATTCAAAAGAGATATTACAAATGTTAAAAGGCACTTAGGACCATTGCATCATCAGTTTCGAAGTTTGAATTGTATAAAAATCTAGTGCAGAAATCTGGTGCAAAAATCTGGTGCAACTCATTCAGGCATTTCATCAAACAGTTTTGTCAATTTTCAATGCATAGCCAATTCGTGTGTGATTCTGATTTAAAGTCTTTTATTGCGTTTTAATTCTGTTCTAGAGCCATTCCTAAGATCATTTTGATGTGCCACCGTGATTGATAGCCACTTAATTGCTTGCTTTCTGAATTTTGAACACTCTGCACACCATCTGTTTGACAAAAGTCCTGGTGTTGCTGTCACTTGGATGTGATTTTGCTGGCAATTGTGGTGGTAGTTTCTGTGACTAATTGGTTTATTGGATAGGTGAACTATAACTTAAATAGCTCACTGCAAGTGGAAGCATCAAAGGAAGTTCAATTGGTGAAGAAAAGTGAATGAAGTTGAACCTTGAAGAAGGAAAAACCGTGACTGCAGCAGCATTCTATACTGCAGAAAATTAATTTCTTGGTTTAGGCACCTTGCAGCTGAGAGAATTGTTTGGAATCCAGTAGATTCAAGTTCTTTGAGAGCAACCAAAG
>NC_142173.1:22951542-23011619 GCF_029865625.1 Vigna umbellata | reverse complement strand
CACTTCGTCCACTTCCTCCACTTCGTTCACTTCCTCCACTTCCTCCACTTCGTCAACGTCGTCCACTTCCTCCACTTCCTCCACTTCCTCCACTTCCTCCACTTCCTCCACTTCCTCTACTTCGTCCACTTCCTCCACTTCCTCCACTTCCTCCACTTCCTTCACTTCCTCCACTTCCTCCACTTCCTCCACTTCCTCAACTTCGTCAACTTCGTCCACTTCGTCCACTTCGTCCACTTCGTGCACTTCGACCACTTCCTCCACTTCCTCTACTTCGTCCACTTCCTCCACTTCCTCCACTTCCTCCACTTCCTTCACTTCCTCCACTTCCTCCACTTCCTCCACTTCCTCCACTTCCTCAACTTCGTAAACTTCATCCACTTCGTCCACTTCGTCCACTTCGTCCACTTCGTGCACTTCGTCCACTTCGTCCACTTTGTTCACTTCGTCAACTTCCTCCACTTCCTCCACTTCGTCCAGTTCGTCCAACTCGTCCACTTTGTCCACTTCCTGAAATTCGTCCACTTCGTCAACTTCGTCCACTTCCTCCACTTCCTCCACTTTGTCCACTTCGTTCACTTCCTCCACTTCCTCCACTTCGTCCACTTCCTCCAATTCGTCCACTTCTACCACTTCGTCCACCTCGTCCACTTCCTCCACTTCGTCCACTTCGTTCACTTCCTTCACATCGTCCACTTCGTCAACGTCGTCCACTTCCTCCACTTCCTCCACTTCCTCCACTTATTCAACTTCCTCCTCTTCGTCCACTTCGTCCAGTTCATCCACTTCGTCCACTTCATCCACTTCGTCCACTTCGTCCACTTCGTCCGCTTCGACCACTTCGTCCACTTCGTCCACTTCGTCCACTTCGTCCACTTCGACCACTTCGTCAACTTCCTTCACTTCCTCCACTTCCTCCACTTCGTCAACTTCCTCGACTTCGTCCACTTCATTCACTTTGTCAACTTCTTGCACTTCATCAATTTCCTCCACTTCCTCGAGTTCCTCCACTTCGTCCACTTCGTCCACTTCGTCACCTTCGTCCACTTCGCTCACTTTGTCAACTTCGTAAACTTCGTCAACTTCGTCCACTTCCTCCACTTCCTCCACTTCCTCCAATTCCTCCACTTCCTCCACTTCCTCCACTTCGTCAACTTCCTGCTCTTCGTCAACTTCGTCCACTTCGTCCACTTCCTCCACTTCGTTCACTTCCTCCACTTCGTCCACTTCGTCAACGTCGTCCACTTCCTCCACTTCCTCCACTTGGTTCACTTCCTCCACTTTCTCCACTTCCTCCACTTCGTTCACTTCGTCCACTTCGTCCACTTCGTCCACTTCCTCCACTTCGTCGACCACTTCGTCCACTTCGTCCACTTCGTCAACTTCGTCAACTTCGTCCACTTCCTCCACTTTGTCAACTTCCTCCACTTTCTCCACTTCCTCCACTTCGTTCACTTCCTCCACTTCGTCCACTTCGTCAACGTCGTCCACTTCCTCCACTTCGTCCCCTTGGTCCACTTCGTCCACTCTCTCCACTTCCTCTACTTCGTTCACTTCGTCCACTTCGTCCACTTCCTCGACTTCCTCCGCTTCGTCCACCACTTCGTCCACTTCGTCAACTTCGTCAAGTTCGTCCACTTCCTCCACTTCGTTCACTTCGTCCACTTCGTCCACTTCCTCCACTTCGTCCACTTCTTCCACTTCCTCCACTTCGTCAACTTCGTTCACTTCCTCTACTTCATCCACTTCGTCATCGTCGTCCACTTCCTCCACTTCCTCCACTTCCTCCACTTCCTCCACTTCGTCCACTTCGTCAACTTCGTCCACTTCCTCTACTTCCTCCACTTCGTTCACTTCGTCCACTTCCTCCACTTCCTCGACTTTCTCCACTTCCTCCACTTCCTCCACTTCGTCCACTTCGTCAACGTCGTCCACTTCCTCCACTTCCTCCCCTTGGTCCACTTCGTCCACTTTCTCCACTTCCTCCACTTCGTTCACTTCATCCACTTGGTCCACTTCCTCCACTTCGTCTACCACTTCGTCCACTTCGTCAACTTCGTCAAGTTCGTCCACTTCCTCCACTTCGTTCACTTCGTCCACTTCCTCCACTTCCTCCACTTCGTCCTCTTCTTCCACTTCCTCCACTTCGTCCACTTCGTTCACTTCCTCCACTTCGTCCACTTCGTCATCGTCGTCCAGTTCCTCCACTTCCTCCACTTCCTCCACTTCCTCCACTTCGTCAACTTCCTCCACTTCCTCCACTTCGTTCACTTCGTCCACTTCCTCCACTTCGTCCACTTCCTCCACTTCGTCCACTTCCTCCACTTCCTCCGCTTCCTCCACTTCCTCCATTTCGTCCACTTCCTCCACTTCCTTCACTTCCTCGACTTCTTCCACTTCCTTCACTTCCTCCACTTCGTCCACTTCGTTCACTTTGTCCACTTCGTCAGCTTCGTCCACTTCGTCCACTTCCTCCACTTCCTCCACTTCCTCCACTTCCTCCACTTCCTCCATTTCCTCCACTTCCTCCACTTCCTCTACTTCCTCCACTTCCTCCACTTCCTCCACTTCCTCCACTTCCTTCACTTCCTCCACTTCCTCCACTTCCTCCACTTCCTCCACTTCCTCCACTTCCTCAACTTCGTCCACTTCGTCCACTTCGTCCACTTCGTCCACTTCGTCCACTTCGTCCACTTCGTGCACTTTGTACACTTCGTCCACTTCGTCCACTTCGTCCACTTCGTCAACTTCCTCCACTTCCTCCACTTCGTCCAGTTCGTCCACGTCGTCCACTTTGTCCACTTCCTGAAATTCGTCCACTTCGTCAACTTCGTCCACTTCCTCCACTTCCTCCACTTTGTCCACTTCGTTCACTTCCTCCACTTCCTCCACTTCGTCCACTTCCTCCAATTCGTCCACTTCCACCACTTCGTCCACCTCGTCCACTTCCTCCACTTCCTCCACTTCGTTCACTTCCTTCACTTCGTCCACTTCGTCAACATCGTCCACTTCCTCCACTTCCTCCACTTCCTCCACTTATTCAACTTCCTCCTCTTCGTCCACTTCGTCCAGTTCATCCACTTCGTCCACTTCGTCCACTTCGTTCACTTCGTTCACTTCGTCCACTTCGTCCACTTCGACCACTTCGTCCACTTCGTCCACTTCGTCCACTTCGTCCACTTTGACCACTTCGTCAACTTCCTTCACTTCCTCCACTTCCTCCACTTCGTCAACTTCCTCGACTTCGTCAACTTCGTCCACTTCATTCACTTTGTCAACTTCTTGCACTTCATCAATTTCCTCCACTTCCTCGAGTTCCTCCACTTCGTCAACTTCGTCCACTTCGTCCACTTCGTCAACTTTGTCCACTTCGCTCACTTTGTCAACTTCGTAAACTTCGTCAACTTCGTCCACTTCCTCCACTTCCTCCACTTCCTCCAATTCCTCCACTTCCTCCACTTCGTCAACTTCCTGCTCTTCGTCAACTTCGTCCACTTCCTCCACTTCCTCCACTTTGTTCACTTCCTCCACTTCGTCCACTTCGTCAATGTCGTCCACTTCCTCCACTTCCTCCACTTGGTTCACTTCCTCCACTTTCTCCACTTCCTCCACTTCGTTCACTTCGTCCACTTCGTCCACTTCGTCCACTTCCTCCACTTCCTCCACTTCGTCCACCACTTCGTCCACTTCGTCCACTTCGTCAACTTCGTCAACTTCGTCCACTTCCTCCACTTTGTCAATTTCCTCCACTTTCTCCACTTTCTCCACTTCCTCCACTTCGTCCACTTCTTCCACTTCCTCCACTTCGTCAACTTCGTTCACTTCCTCTACTTCGTCCACTTCGTCATCATCGTCCACTTCCTCCACTTCCTCCACTTCCTCCACTTCGTCCACTTCGTCAACTTCGTCCACTTCCTCTACTTCCTCCACTTCGTTCACTTCGTCCACTTCGTTCACTTCGTCCACTTCCTCCACTTCCTCCACTTCCTCCGCTTCCTCCACTTCCTCCATTTCATCCACTTCCTTCACTTCCTCGACTTCTTCCACTTCCTTCATTTCCTCCACTTCGTCCACTTCGTTCACTTCGTCCACTTCGTCAGCTTCGTCCACTTCGCACACTTCCTCCACTTCCTCCACTTCCTCCACTTCCTTCACTTCCTCCACTTCCTCCACTTCCTCCACTTCCTCGACTTCGTCAACTTCGGCCACTTCGTCCACTTCGTCCACTTCGTCCACTTCGTGCACTTCGTCCACTTCGTGCACTTCGTCCACTTCGTCCACTTCATGCACTTCGTCCACTTCGTCCACTTCGTCCACTTCGTCCACTTCGTCAACTTCGTCCACTTCGTCTACTTCGTGCACTTCGTGCACTTCGTCCACTTCGTCCACTTCGTCTACTTCCTCCACATCGTCAACTTCCTCCACTTCCTCCACTTCGTCCAGTTCGTCCATGTCGTCCACTTCGTCCACTTCCTGAAATTCGTCCACTTCGTCAACTTCGTCCACTTCCTCCACTTCGTTCACTTCCTCCACTTCCTCCACTTCGTCCGCTTCCTCCAATTCGTCCACTTCCTCCACTTCATCCACCTCGTCCACTTCCTCCACTTCGTCCACTTCCTTCACTTCGTCCACTTCGTCAACGTCGTCCACTTCCTCCACTTCCTCCACTTCCTCCACTTATTCAACTTCCTCCTCTTCGTCCACTTCGTCCAGTTCATCCATTTCGTCCACTTCGTCCACTTAGTCCACTTCGTCCACTTCGTCCACTTCGTCCGCTTCGACCACTTCGTCCACTTCGTCCACTTCGTCCACTTCCTCCACTTCCTCCACTTCGACCACTTCGTCAACTTCCTTCACTTCCTCCACTTCGTCCACTTCCTCCACTTCGTCCACTGACTCCACTTCCTCGACTTCCTCCACTTCCTCCACTTCGTCCAATTCGTCCACTTCCTCCACTTCCTCCACTTCCTCAACTTCGTCAACTTCGTCCACTTCGTCCACTTCGTGCACTTCCTCCACTTCGCCCACTTCGTGCACTTCGTCCACTTCCTCCACTTCGTCCACTAACTCCACTTCCTCGACTTCCTCCACTTCCTCCACTTCGTCCACTTCCTCCACTTCCTCCACTTCGTCCACTTCCTCCATTTCCTTCACTTCGTCCACTTCCTCCACTTCGTCCACTTCCTCCACTTTGTCCACTTCGTCCACTTCCTCCACTTCCTCCACCTCCTCCATTTCGTCCACTTCCTCCACTTCCTTCACTTCCTCGACTTCTTCCACTTCCTTCACTTCCTCCACTTCGTCCACTTCGTTCACTTCGTCCACTTCGTCCACTTCCTGCACTTCCTGCACTTCCTCCACTTCCTCCATTTTCTACACTTCCTCTACTTCCTCCGCTTCCTCCACTTCCTTCAATTCCTCCACTTCCTCCACTTCGTCCACTTCCTCCACTTTCTCCACTTCCTCCACTTCGTCCACTTGGTCCACTTCGTCCACTTCCTCCACTTCGTCCACCACTTCCTCCACTTCGTCCACTTCATCAACTTCGTCAAGTTCGTCCACTTCCTCCACTTTGTCAACTTCCTCCACTTTCTCCACTTCCTCCACTTCGTTCACTTCCTCCATTACGTCCACTTCGTCAACGACGTCCACTTCCTCCACTTCCTCCCCTTGGTCCACTTCGTCCACTTTCTCCACTTCCTCCACTTCGTTCACATCGTCCACTTCGTCCACTTCGTCCATTTCGTAAACTTCGTCCACTTCGTCCACCACTTCGTCCACTTCGTCAACTTCGTCAACTTCGTCCACTTCCTTCACGTCGTTCACTTCGTCCACTTCCTCCACTTCCTCCACTTCCTCCACTTCGTCCACTTCTTCCACTTCCTCCACTTCGTCCACTTGGTTCACTTCCTCCACTTCGTCCACTTCGTCATCGTCGTCCACTTCCTCCACTTCCTCCACTTCCTCCACTTCGTCCACTTCGTCAACTTCGTCCACTTCCTCCACTTCCTCCACTTCGTTCACTTCGTCCACTTCCTCCACTTCGTCCACTTCCTCCACTTCCTCCACTTCCTCCACTTCCTCCGCTTCCTCCACTTCCTCCATTTCGTCCACTTCCTCCACTTCCTTCACTTCCTCGACTTCTTCCACTTCCTTCATTTCCTCCACTTCGTCCACTTCGTTCACTTCGTCCACTTCGTCATCTTCGTCCACTTCGTCCACTTCGTCCACTTCCTCCAGTTCCTCCACTTCCTCCACTTCCTCCACTTCCTCTACTTCCTCCACTTCCTCCACTTCCTCCACTTCCTCGACTTCCTTCACTTCCTCCACTTCCTCCACTTCCTCCACTTCCTCAACTTCCTCAACTTCGTCCACTTCCTCCACTTCGTCCACTTCGTGCACTTCGTCAACTTCCTGCTCTTCGTCAACTTCGTCCACTTCGTCCACTTCCTCCACTTCGTCCACTTCGTCAACGTCGTCCACTTCCTCCACTTCCTCCACTTGGTTCACTTCCTCCACTTTCTCCACTTCCTCCACTTCGTTCACTTCGTCCACTTCGTCCACTTCGTCCACTTCCTCCACTTCGTCGACCACTTCGTCCACTTCGTCCACTTCGTCAACTTCGTCCACTTCCTCCACTTTGTCAACTTCCTCCACTTTCTCCACTTCCTCCACTTCGTTCACTTCCTCCACTTCGTCCACTTCGTCAACGTCGTCCACTTCCTCCACTTCGTCCCCTTGGTCCACTTCGTCCACTCTCTCCACTTCCTCTACTTCGTTCACTTCGTCCACTTCGTCCACTTCCTCCACTTCCTCCGCTTCGTCCACCACTTCGTCCACTTCGTCAACTTCGTCAAGTTCGTCCACTTCCTCCACTTCGTTCACTTCGTCCACTTCCTCCACTTCCTCCACTTCGTCCACTTCTTCCACTTCCTCCACTTCGTCAACTTCGTTCACTTCCTCTACTTCATCCACTTCGTCATCGTCGTCCACTTCCTCCACTTCCTCCACTTCCTCCACTTCCTCCACTTCGTCCACTTCGTCAACTTCGTCCACTTCCTCTACTTCCTCCACTTCGTTCACTTCGTCCACTTCCTCCACTTCCTCGACTTTCTCCACTTCCTCCACTTCCTCCACTTCGTCCACTTCGTCAACGTCGTCCACTTCCTCCACTTCCTCCCCTTGGTCCACTTCGTCCACTTTCTCCACTTCCTCCACTTCGTTCACTTCATCCACTTGGTCCACTTCGTCCACTTCCTCCACTTCGTCTACCACTTCGTCCACTTCGTCAACTTCGTCAAGTTCGTCCACTTCCTCCACTTCGTTCACTTCGTCCACTTCCTTCACTTCCTCCACTTCGTCCTCTTCTTCCACTTCCTCCACTTCGTCCACTTCGTTCACTTCCTCCACTTCGTCCACTTCGTCATCGTCGTCCAGTTCCTCCACTTCCTCCACTTCCTCCACTTCCTCCACTTCGTCAACTTCCTCCACTTCCTCCACTTCGTTCACTTCGTCCACTTCCTCCACTTCGTCCACTTCCTCCACTTCGTCCACTTCCTCCACTTCCTCCGCTTCCTCCACTTCCTCCATTTCGTCCACTTCCTCCACTTCCTTCACTTCCTCGACTTCTTCCACTTCCTTCACTTCCTCCACTTCGTCCACTTCGTTCACTTTGTCCACTTCGTCAGCCTCGTCCACTTCGTCCACCTCCTCCACTTCCTCCACTTCCTCCACTTCCTCCACTTCCTCCACTTCCTCCACTTCCTCCACTTCCTCTACTTCCTCCACTTCCTCCACTTCCTCCACTTCCTCCACTTCCTTCACTTCCTCCACTTCCTCCACTTCCTCCACTTCCTCCACTTCCTCCACTTCCTCAACTTCGTCCACTTCGTCCACTTCGTCCACTTCGTCCACTTCGTCCACTTTGTGCACTTTGTGCACTTCGTCCACTTCGTCCACTTCGTCAACTTCCTCCACTTCCTCCACTTCGTCCAGTTCGTCCACGTCGTCCACTTCGTCCACTTGATGAAATTCGGCCACTTCGTCAACTTCCTCCACTTCGTCAACGTCGTCCACTTCGTCCACTTAATCCACTTCCTCCACTTCCTCAACTTCGTCCTCTTCGTCCACTTCGTCCACTTCGTCCACTTCGTCAACTTCGTCAACTTCGTCAACTTCGTCAACTTCGTCCACTTCATCCACTTCCTTCACTTCCTCCACTCCGTCCATTTCCACCACTTCCTCCAGTTCCTTCACTTCCTCCACTTCCTCCACTTCGTCAACTTCCTACACTTCGTCAACTTCGTCCACTTCGTCAACTTCGTCCACTTCGTCAACTTCTTCCACTTCGTCCACTTCGTCCACTTCCTCCACTTCGTTCACTTCCTCCACTTCCTCCACTTCCTCCACTTCGTCCACTTCGTCAACTTCGTCCACTTCCTCCACTTCCTCCACTTCCTCCATTTCCTCCACTTCCTCCACTTCGTCAACTTCCTCCACTTCGTCAACTTCATCCACTTCGTCAACTTCCTCCACTTCGTCAACTTCGTCCACTTCGTTAACTTCCTCCACTTCGTGCACTTGGTCCACTTCGTCCACTTCGTCCACTTCGTCAACTTCGTCCACTTCATTAACTTCCTCCACTTCGTCCAGTTCGTCCACTTTGTCTACTTCTTCCACTTCCTAAACTTCGTCCACTTCGTCCACTTCGTCAACTTCGTCAACTTCGTCCACATCCTCCACTTCCTTCACTTCCTCCACTTCGTCCACTTCCACCACTTCCTCCACTTCCTTCACTTCCTCCGATTCCTCCACTTCGTCAACTTCCTACACTTCGTCAACTTCGTCCTCTTCGTCCACTTCGTCAACTTCTTCCACTTCGTCCACTTCCTCCACTTCCTCCATTTCGTCCACTTCGTCAACTTCATCCACTTCGTCAACTTCCTCCACTTCCTCCTCTTCCTCCACTTCCTCCACTTACTCCACTTCTTCCACTTACTCTACTTCCTCCACTTCGTCGACTTCGTCCAAGTCGTCCACATCGTCCAGTTCATCCAGTTCGTCAATTTCGTCAACTTCGTCAACTCCGTCCACTTCCTCCACTTACTCCACGTCAACCACTTCTTCCACTTCCTCCACTTCCTCAACTTCGTCATCTTCGTCCACTTCGTCCATTTCCTCCACTTCGTCCACTTTGTACACTTCCTCCACTTCGTCCATTTCCTCCACTTCGTCAACTTCCTCCACTTCGTCAACTTCCTCCACTTCGTCAACGTCGTCCACTTCGTCCACTTCCTGCACTTCCTCCACTTCCTCCACTTCCTCCACTTCCTCCACTTCCTCTACTTCGTCTACTTCCTCCACTTCCTCCACTTCGTCAACTTCCTACACTTCGTCAACTTCGTCTACTTCGTCAACTTCTTCCACTTCGTCCACTTCCTCCACTTCCTCTACTTCATCAACTTCCTCCACTTCGTCAACGTCGTCCACTTCGTCCCCTTAATCCACTTCCTCCACTTCCTCAACTTCGTCCACTTCGTCCACTTGGTCCACTTCGTCAACTTCCTCCACTTCGTCTACTTCGTCAACTTCGTCCACTTCCTTCACTTCCTCCACTCCGTCCATTTCCACCACTTCCTCCACTTCCTTCACTTCCTCCACTTCCTCCACTTCGTCAACTTCCTACACTTCGTCAACTTCGTCCACTTCGTCAACTTCTTCCACTTCGTCCACTTCGTCAACTTCGTCCACTTCGTCCACTTCCACCACTTCCTCCATTTCCTCCACTTCCTCCACTTCGTCAACTTCCTCCACTTCGTCAACTTCATCCACTTCGTCCACTTCGTCCACTTCGTTAACTTCGTCCACTTCGTCAATTTCCTCCACTTCCTCCACTTACTTCACTTCCTCCACTTCCTCCACTTCCTCTACTTCCTCCACTTCCTCCACTTCCTGCACTTCCTCCACTTCCTCCACTTCCTCCACTTCGTCAACTTCCTCCACTTCGTCAACTTTGTCCACTTCGTCCACTTTGTCCACATGGTCAACTTCTTCCACTTGGTCAACTTCCTCCACTTCCTCCACCTCCTCCCCTTCCTCCACTTACTCCAGTTGTCCACTTCGTCCACTTCCTCAATTTCCTCCACTTCCTGAACTTCGTCCACTTCGGCCACGTCGTCAACTTCGTCCACTTCGTCAACTTCCTCAACTTCCACCACTTCGTCCACTTCGTCCACTTCCTCCACTTCCTCCACTTCCTCCACTTCGTCTACTTCGTCCACTTCGTCCACTTCGTCAACTTCGTCCACTTCCTCTACTTCCCCCACTTCCTCCACTTCCTCCACTTCCTCCACTTCCTCCACTTTCTCAACTTCCTCCACTTCCTCCACTTCCTTTACCTCCTCGACTTCGACCACTAAGTCCACTTCATTCATTTCTTCCACTTCGTCCACTTCTTCGACTTCGTCCACTTCTTCCACTTCTTCAACTTGGTCCACCTAGTGAACTTCGTCCACTTCGTCCACTTCCTCCACTACGTCCACTTCGTCCACTTCGTCAACTTCTTCCACTTTTCTCCACTTCGTAAACTTCCTCCACTTCGTCCACTTCATCCACTACGTCCACTTCGTCAACTTCTTCCACTTCCTCCTCTTCCTCCACTTCCTCAACTTCGTCCACTTCCTCCACTTCCTCCACTTCGTCAACTTCGTCCACTTCGTCCACTTCCTCCATTTCGTCCACTTCCTCCACTTCCTCCACTTCCTCCTCTTCGTCAACTTCGTCCACTTCGTCGAATTCGTCCACTTCGTCAACTTCCTCCATTTCCTCCACTTTCTCCACTTCCTTGACTTCCTCCACTTCCTCCACTTTGTCAACTTCGTCCAGTTTGTCAACTTCGTCCACTTCGTCAACTTCGTCCACTTCGTCAAATTCCTCCACCTCGTCAACTTCCTCCACCTCGTCAACTTCCTCCACCTCCTCCACTTCCTCCACTTACTCCACTTGTCCACTTCGTCCACTTCGTCCACTTCTTCCATTTCCTCCACGTCGTCCACTTCCTCCACGTCGTCCACTTCCTCTACTTTGTCCACTTCCTCCATTTCATCCACTTCCTCCACTTCCTCCACTTACTCCACTTACTCCACTTGTCCACTTCGTCCATTTCGTCCATTTCGTCCACTTCGTCAACTTCTTCCATTTCCTGAACTTAGTCCACTTCGTCCACTTCGTCAACTTCGTCCACTTCGTCAACTTCCTCAACTTCCACCACTTCCTCCACTTCGTCCACTTCGTTCACTTCGTCCACTTCGTCCACTTCGTCCACTTCGTCAACTTCCTCCACTTCCTCCACTTCCTCCACTTCCTCCACTTCCTCCACTTTTCTCCACTTCGTCCACTAAGTCCACTTCATTCATTTCCTCCACTTCGTCCACTTCTTCGACTTCGTCCATTTCTTCCACTTCTTCAACTTGGTCCACCTAGTCAACTTCGTTCACTTCCTCCACTTCTCCACTTCCTCCACTTCATCCACTTCGTCCACTTCGTCAACTTCTTCCACTTCCTCCACTTCGTCCAATTCGTCCACTTCCTCCACTTCCTTCACTTCCTCGACTTCCTCCACTTCTTCCACTTCGTCCACTTCCTCCACTTCGTCCACTACGTCCATTTCGTCCACTTCGTCCACTTCGTGAACTTCATCGATGTCCTCCACTTCGTCCACTACTTCCATTTCGTCCACTTCCTCCACTTCTTTAACTTGGTTCACTTCGTCCACTTCGTCCACTTCTCCACTTCGTAAACTTCATGTAGTTCCTCCACTTCGTCCACTTCATCCCCTTCGTCCACTTCGTCAACTTCGTCCATTTCGTCCACTTCGTCAACTTTCTCCACTTCCTCCACTTCCCCCACTTCCTCCACTTCCTCCACTTCCTCCACTTCCTCCACTTCCTCCACTTCCACCACTTCCTCCACTACGTCCACTTCGTCCACTTCGTCAACTTCTTCCACTTCTCCACTTCGTAAACTTCGTCCACTTCGTCCACTTCCTCCACTTCAACCACTACGTCCACTTCGTCAACTTCTTCCACTTCCTGCTCTTCCTCCACTTCCTCAACTTCGTCCACTTCCTCCACTTCCTCCACTTCGTCAACTTCGTCCACTTCGTCCACTTCGTCCACTTCCTCCATTTCCTCCACGTCGCCCACTTCCTCCACTTCCTCCACTTCCTCTACTTTGTCCACTTCCTCCATTTCGTCCACTTCCTCCACTTCCTCCACTTCCTCCACTTCGTCCACTTCGTCGACTTCATCCACTTCCTCCATTTCCTCCACTTTCTCCACTTCCTTCACTTCCTCCACTTCCTCCGCTTTGTCACTTCGTCCACTTCGTCAACTTCGTCCACTTCGTCAAATTCCTCCACTTCGTCAACTTCCTCCACTTCCTCCACCTCCTCCACTTCCTCCACTTACTCCACTTGTCCACTTTGTCCACTTCGTCCACTTCCTCCATTTTCTCCACGTCGTCCACTTCCTCCACGTCGTCAACTTCCTCTACTTTGTCCACTTCCTCCATTTCGTCCACTTCCTCCACTTCTTCCACTTACTCCACTTGTCCATTTCGTCCACTTCCTATATTTCCCCCACGTCGTCCACTTCCTCTACGTCGTCCACTTCCTCTACTTTGTCCGCTTCCTCCACTTACTCCACTTGTCCACTTCGTCCACTTCGTCAACTTCCTCCATTTCCTCCACTTTCTCCACTTCCTTCACTTCCTCCACTTCCTCCACTTCCTCCACTTCGTCAACTTCCTCCACTTCGTGCATTCGTCAACGTCGTCCACTTCGTCCACTTCGTCCACTTCGTGCATTCGTCAACGTCGTCCACTTCGTCCACTTCGTCTACTTCTTGCACTTCGTCAACTACCTCCACTTCCTCCACTTCCTGAACTTCCTCCACTTCGTCAACTTCTTCCACTTCGTTAACTTCCTCCACATCCTCCAGTTCCTCCACTTCGTCCACTTCCTCCACTTCCCCATTTCCTCTACTTCATCCACTTCGTCCACTTCCTGAACTAAGTCCACTTCATCCACTTCGTCAACTTCGTCCACTTCGTCAACTTCCTCCACTTCCTCCACTTCCTCAATTTCGTCCACTTCCTCCACTTCGTCAACTTCGTCCATTTCGTCAACATCGTCCACTTCCTCCACTTCGTCCACTTCGTCAACTTCGTGAACTTCTTCCACTTAATCAACTTCCTCCACTTCCTCCACATTGTCCACTTCCTCCACTTCCTCCACTTCCTCCACTTCCTGAACGTTGTCCACATCGTCCCTTTTGCCCACTTCCTCCACTTCCTCCACTTCCTCAACTTCCTCCACTTCGTCAACTTCGTCCACTTCGTGAACTTCTTCCACTTCCTCAACTTCCTCCACTTCGTCAACTTCGTCCACTTCCACCACTTCGTCCACTTCTTCAACTTCGTCAACTTCGTCCACTTCGTCCACTTCGTCCACTAACTCCACTTCCTCCACTTCCTCCACTTCCTCTACTTCCTCCACTTCCTTCACTTCCTCCACTTCGTCCACTTCGTCCACTACGTCCACTTCCTCCATTGCGTCGCCTTCGTCCACTTCGTATACTTCGTCCACTTCTTCCACTTCGTCCACTTCTACCACTTCTTCAACTTGGTCCACTTAGTCAACTTCGTCCACTACCTCCACTTCTCCACTTCGTAAACTTCATCCTCTTTTTCCACTTCGTCCACTTCCTCCACTTCCTCCACTTCGTCAACTACCTCCACTTCCTCCACCTCCTCCACTTCGTCCAGTTCTTCTACTTCCTCCACTTCGTCCACTTCTTCCACTTTGTCCACTTCTTCCACTTCGTCCACTTCGTCAACTTCCCCCACATCCTGCACTTCCTCCACTTCCTCCACTTCCTCCACTTCCTCCACTTCCTTCACCTCCTCCACTTCCTCCACTTCCTCCACTTCGTCTACTTCCTCCACTTCCTCCACTTCCTCCACTTCGTCAACATTCGCCCACTTCGTCCACTTCGTCAACTTCCTCCACTTCGTCCACTTCGTCAACTTCATCCACTTCGTCAACTTCCTCCACTTCGTCCACTTCGTCAACTACGTCCACTTCGTCCACTACGTCCACTTCGTCAAGTTCCCCAACTTCGTCCAGTTCGTCAAATTCGTCCACTTCCTCCACTTCCTTCACTTCCTCCACTTCCTCCCCTTCCTGCACTTCCTCCACTTCCTCCACTTCCTCCACTTCCTCCACTTCTTCCACTTCGTCCACTTCATCCATTTCCTCCACTTCGTCCACTTCGTCCACTTCGCCCACTTCTTCCACTTCGTCCACTTCTTCCAGTTGGGCCACTTAAGTCAACTTCGTCCACTTCGTCCACTTCTCCACTTCTCCACTTCGTAAACTTCGTCCAGTTCCCCACCTCGTCAACTTTGTCAACTTCGTCCACTTCGTCCACTTCGTTAACTTGCTCCACTTGCTCCACTTCCTCCACTTCCTCAACTTCGTCCATTACGTCCATTTCGTCCACTTCGTCCACTTCCTTCATTTGCTCCACGCCGTCCACTTCCTCCACTTCCTCTACTTTGTCCACTTCCTCGATTTCGTCCACTTCCTCCACTTCCTCCACTTCCTCCACTTCCTCCACTTCCTCAACTGCCTCCATTTCCTCCACTTCCTTCACTTCCTCCACTTCGTCCACTTCGTCACTTCGTCAACTTCGTCAACTTCGTCCACTTCGTCAACTTCGTCAACTTCCTCCACTTCGTCCACTTCGTCAACTTCGTCCACTTCCTCCACTTCCTTCACTTCCTCCACTTCCTCAACTTCCTCCACTTCCTCCACTTCCTCCAATTCCTCCACTTCCTCCACTTCGTCCACTACGTCCACTTCCTCCACTTTGTTCACTACGTCCACTGATTCCACTTCCTGAACTCAGTCCACTTCGTCAACTTCGTCCACTTCGTCCATTTCGTCCACTTTCTCCACTTCGTCAACTTCCTACACTTCGTCTACTTCCTCCACTTCCTCCAGTTCTCTACTTTGTAAACGTCGTCCACTTCGTCAACTTCCTCGACTTCGTCCACTTCCTCCACTTCGTCAACTTCCTCCACTTCGTCAACTTCCTCCACTTCTTGCACTTCCTCCACTTCCTCCAGTTCCTCTATTTCCTCCACTTCCTCCACTTCCTCCACTTTGTCAACTTCTTCCACTTCCACAGCTTCCTCCACCTTTTCCACTTCCTCCACTTCCCCCACTTCGTCCCTTTCATCCACTTCCTCCACTTCCTCAACTGCCTCCACTTCGTCCACTTCGTCCACTTCGTCCACTTCGTCCACTTGCTCCACTTCGTCCACTTCGTCCACATCCTCCACTTCCTCCACTTCCTCCACTTCGTCCAATTTGTCCACTTCCTCTACTTCCTTCACTTCCTTGACTTCCTCTACTTCTTCCACTTCGTCCACTTCGTCCACTACG
Source organism: Vigna umbellata (assembly GCF_029865625.1). Lineage (NCBI taxonomy): Eukaryota > Viridiplantae > Streptophyta > Magnoliopsida > Fabales > Fabaceae > Vigna > Vigna umbellata. The sequence goes on along the minus strand of NC_142173.1, from coordinate 22,996,111 downwards.
TCCACTTCGTCCACTTCGTGAACTTCATCCATTTCCTCCACTTCGTCCACTTCGTACACTTCGTACACTTCGTCCACTTCGTCCACTACTTCCACTTCGTCCACTTCTTCCATTTCTTCAACTTGGTCCACTTAGTCAACTTCGTCCACTTGGTCCCCTTTCCCACTTCCTCCACTTCCTCCACTTCCTCCACTTCGTCAATTTCCTCCACTTCGTTAACTTCCTCCACTTCGTCCACTTCGTCCACTTCGTCAACTTCTTCCACTTCCACAGTGTCCTCAACTTCCTCCACCTTTTCCACTTGCTCCACTTCCCCCACTTCGTCCACTTCGTCCATTTCCTCCACTTCCTGAACTTCGTCCATTTCCTCCACTTCCTGAACTTCATCCACTTCCTCAACTTCATCCACATCCTCCGCTTCCTTCACTTCCTCCACTTCCTCCACTTCCTCCACTTCCTCCACTTTCTCCACTTCCTCCACTTTGTCAATCTCCTCCACTTCTTCCACTTCGTCGTCAACTTCGTCCACTTCGTCCAGTTCCTGAACTAAGTCCACTTCATCCACTTCGTGAAATTCGTCCACTTCCTCAACTTCGTCCACTTCCTCCACTTCGTCCACTTCCATCACTTCCTCCACTTCCTCCACTTCCTCCACTTCCTCCACTTCCTCAACATTCTCCACTTCCTCCACTTCGTCCAATTCGTCCACTTCCTCCACTTCCTTCACTTCCTTGACTTCCTCCACTTCTTCCACTTCCTCCACTACGTCCACTACGTCAACTTCGTCCACTTCGTCAACATCATCCATGTCCTCCACTTCGTCCACTTCGTCCACTTCGTCCACTACTTCCACTTCTTCCACTTCTTCAACTTGGTCCACTTAGTCAACTTCGTCCACGTCGTCCACTTCCTCAACTTCTCCACTTCGTAAACTTCGTCCACTTCGTCCACTTCATCCACTTCGTGCACTTCGTCAACCTTCTCCACTTCGTCCACTTCCTCCAGTTCCTCCACTTCTCCACTTCGTAAACTTCGTCCACTTCGTCCACTTCATCCACTCCGTGCACTTCGTCAACCTTCTCCACTTCGTCCACTTCCTCCAGTTCCTCCACTTTCACCACTTCGTCTACTTCGTCCACTTCGTCCACTTCCTCCACTTCCTCCACTTTGTCCACTTCGTCAACCTCGTCCACTTCGTCAACGTCGTCCACTTCCTCCATTTCCTCCACTTCCTCCACTTCGTCAACCTCGTCCACTTCGTGCACTTCGTCAACTACGTTAACTTCGTCAGCTTCATCCACTTCCTCTAGTTCCTCCACTTCGTCCACTTCGTCCACTTCGTCCATTTCGTCCCCTCTTCCCATTTCCTCCACTTCTTGAACTTCGTCCACTTCGTCAACTTCCTCCAGTTCCTCCACTTCGTCCACTTCCTCAACTTCGTCCACTTCGTCCACTCCCTCCACTTCATCCACTTCATCCACTTCCTCCACTTCCTCCACATCACCCACTTCCTCCAATTCGTCCACTTCCTTGACTTCCTTGACTTCCTCTACTTCTTCCACTTCGTCCACTTTGTCCAGTACGTCCACTTCGTCCACTTCGTCAACTTCATCCATTTCCCCCACTTCGTCCACTTCGTACACTTCGTCCACTACTTCCTCTTCTTCCACTTCTTCAACTTGGTCCAGTTAGTCAACTTCGTCCACTTGGTCCCCTTCCTTCACTTCTAAACTTCATAAACTTCGTCCACTTCATCCACTTCGTCCACTTCGTCAACTTCGTCCACTTCCTCCATTTCGTCCACTTCGTCCACTTCCTCGACTTCCTCCACTTCCTCCACTTCGTTCACATCGTCAACTTCGTCCATTTCGACAACATCGTCCACTTCCTCCATTTCCTCCACTTCCTCCACTTCGTCAATCTAGTCCACTTCGTCCTCTTCGTCAACTTCGTTAACTTCGTCAAATTCGTCATTCCTCCACTTCCTGAACTAACTCCACTTCATCCACTTCGTCAACTTGGTCCACTTCCTCAACTTCGTCCACTTTCTCCACTTGGTCCACTTCCCCCACTTGGTCCAATTCATCCAGTTCCTCCACTTCCTCCACATTCTCCACTTCCTCCACTTCGTCCAATTCGTCCACTTCCTCCACTTCCTTCACTCCCTCGACTTCCTCCACTTCTTCCACTTCGTCCACTACGTCCACTTCGTCAACTTCATCCATGTCCTCCACTTCATTCACTTCGTACACTTCGTCCACTTTGTCCACTACTTCCACTTCGTCCACTTCTTCCACTTCTTCAACTTGGTCCACTTAGTCAACTTCGTCCACTTCCTCCACTTCTCCACTTCGTAAGCTTCGTCCACTTCGTCCACTTCATCCACTTCGTCCTCTTCGTCAACTTCCTCCGCTTCCTCCACTTCCTCCACTTTCACCACTTCGTCAACTTCCTCCACTTCCTCCACTTCTTCCACTTCGTCCACCTCGTCCACTTTGTCCACTTCGTCCACTTCGTCAACTTCGTCCACTTCATCAACGTCGTCCACTTCCTCCATTTCCTCCATTTCCTCCACTTCGTCCACTTCGTCCACTTCGTCCACTTCGTGCATTCGTCAACTTCGTTAACTTCGTCAACTTCGTCAACTTCCACCACTTCGTCCACTTCGTCCACTTCCTCCACTTCGTCAACTTCGTCAACGTCGTCCATTTCCTCCATTTCCTCCACTTCATCCACTTCCTTCACTTCCTCCACTTCCTCCACTTCCTCCACTTCCTCCACTTCGTTAACTTCGTCCATTTCGTCCACTTCGTCAACTTCTTGCACTTCGTCAACTTCCTCCACTTCCTCCACTTCCTCCACTTCGTCCATTTCGTCCACTTCCTCCACTTCCTCCACTTCGTCAACTTCGTCCACTTCGTCAACTTCCTCCACTTCGTCAACTTCCTCAACTTCCTCCACTTCGTCCACTTCTCCATTTCCTTTACTACCAAGTGGAGGAAGTGGACGAAGTCGAGGAAGTGGAGGAAGTGGAGGAAGTGGAGGAAGTGTACGAAGTGGACGAAATGGAGGAAGGGGACTCAACTTCGTTCATTTCGACAACATCGTCCACTTCCTCCATTTCCTTCACTTCCTCCACTTCGTTAATCTCGTCCACTTCGTCCTCTTCGTCAACTTCGTTAATTTCGTCAAATTCGTCCACTTCCTCCACTTCCTGAACTAACTCCACTTCATCCACTTCGTCAACTTCGTCCACTTCCTCAACTTCGTCCACTTCCTCCACTTGGTCCAATTCATCCACTTCCTTCACTTCCTCCACTTCCTCCACATTCTGCACTTCCTCCACTTCGTCCAATTCGTCCACTTCCTCCACTTCCTTCACTTCCTCGACTTCGTCCACTACGTCCACTTCGTCCACTACGTCCACTTCGTCCATTTCGTCAACTTCATCCATGTCCTCCACTTCATCCACTTCGTACACTTCGTCCACTACTTCCACTTCGTCCACTTCTTCCACTTCTTCAACTTTGTCCACTTAGTCAACTTCGTCCACTTCCTCCACTTCTCCACTTCGTAAACATCGTCCACTTCCTCCACTTCGTCCACTTCATCCACTTCGTCCACTTCATCAACTTTCTCCACTTCCTCCACTTTCACCACTTCGTCAACTTCCTCCACTTCCTCCACTTCTTCCACGTCGTCCATTTCGTCCACTTTGTCCACTTCGTCCACTTCGTCAACTTCGTCCACTTCGTCAACGTCGTCCACTTCCTCCATTTCCTCCACTTCCTCCACTTCGTCAACGTCGTCCACTTCGTCCACTTCATGCATTCGTCCACTTCATGCATTCGTCAACTTCGTTAACTTCGTCAACTTCCTCCGCTTCGTCCACTTCCTCCACTTACTCCACTTCGTCAACGTCGTCCATTTCCTCCACTTCCTCCACTTCATCCACTTCCTTCACTTCCTCCACTTCCTCCACTTCCTCCACTTCGTCAACTTCGTCCATTTCGTCCACTTCGTCAACTTCTTGCACTTCGTCAACTTCCTCCACTTCGTCCACTTCGTCCATTTCGTCCACTTCCTCCACTTCCTGAACTTCGTCCATTTCGTCAACTTCCTCCACTTCGTGAACTTCCTCCACTTCCTCCACTTCCTCCACTTCCTCCACTTCTCCATTTCCTCTACTTCGTCCACTTCGTCCACTTCATCCACTTCGTCCACTGCATTTCTTCTCTGGAAACTCACGGATCTGTGGAATAGCACCAAGTCTGGAGCTATCATGTGGTATTCAGAGCCTGGTTCGAAGTGCACCAGTGAGCTAAGTGTTTCTTTTTAAATTCCACACTGTCATAATACTCTTTTGCTGTCTTTGAATCTGTTTCACTGTTCTATTCATTTTCTGGTGTTATTAAGTTCTGTTTGAGTCTGTTCTTGTGTGCTAGTTTTATTTTGATTATGTCTCATCATTTTAATCGGTCCATTTGTGTTGTTTGAGTCCTTTTTATTTGAGCATCTTTTCCTGTGATGTTCAGTCATGTGTGTTTCCATTTTTGTCTTCAAATCTGGTTTAAAAACTGTGTGCTCTGCTATATCTGAACAAACTGAAGAAGCTGTCATTATCTACACATTAAATGAGCCATGACAAACTGATGAGTCGTTATTTCTTGAATTATATTTAGTTTATTGCACTTAAATAAACCAGGGAATTGTGTTTAATTGTTTGTTATTTCCCCGTTTTCCGAATTTTGCTTAATTTGGTCGGAAATTTGTAATTGTGCTAATTTGGATTTTCTGAGCTGATTAAGTGCATTTTTGAAGTGCAGGAAAATTTCGGAAATACATTTTGGGACATCAGGAAGAATGCCAAATAAATTCAAGACTCTCCACCAAAACATTTTAAAATTAATTAAATTGTAATTCAGTAGTTTAGAATTTTTGAATCAACTCTTATATTTTGGGTCAATTTTTGGTAAATTAGATTAGACCCAAAATTAGAAATTAATGACTTGGCACCCTAGGGTTTTTGTATGTGTGGACCCTACCCTAAAAAGGGACACACGGCCCTTAGAAAAAGAGGAAGCCGCCACTTGCCAGGGGCTCTTGGTCTTTTTGAGTTTTAGGGGGGCTGGACGTGTGAAAGCCAGCCACCATCCTCATGTGTTTTTGATCTTTGGCTGGGAAGGTTTTTATTTGGAAAAAAATGTGATCGCTGAGGATGATTTTACACACTGCCATTTTCATTTTGGTTGCATTTCTTTCCGCCCCTTTCCATTCTCGGTCACAGCAGCACACAACTCATGGCTAGCTCACTTAGAAACACTTTTTTTTAAATTGATCTTTGCTGATTGAGAGAAGAGCACACGGACGGATAGCAGCTATCTTTGCTTAAAACCATTTATTTGCTTATAGATAGGAAGATGCGCTGATGTAGGAGCTGGAAGAAAAGTGAAGCATGGTGATTCACGGGAGAAGAAAGAAGCGCGAAAGCAGAAGTGGCACCCACGGTGTTGGATTTTGGATGAATGAGAAGGAGAAAGCTAGAGGTGCTATCACGGCTGGAGAGGAGTTCACGTGCAGCTGTATGGAAAGACGCAAACTTTAATTGGAGGAAGAAGCATGGTGTATTCAATAGTTGTTGTCACGGCATGGAGAGAAACTCACGGGATTGGCTGGTGCACGCTGATTCGTGGATTTCAATTTTTTTTAGCTTAAATAGGTAGCGCATTTAAATTGCAAAGAAGCACACCACGTCACAGGATGGGGGGAGAGATAGTACACGGTGCATTCATGTCTTGAAGGAAGAGCTCCCAAGATTCATTCAGCTTTTGAAGAAGTGGCACACACGTACATTGAATGAGCTGTTGTCACGTCAAGTCGATCAATTGTTTTAGGAGAGCAAAGTTTATGATTTACATTTTAGGAAGCATAACACGGAGGGCTTCACACAGGGACCAGCTGCCACGGGAAGGCTACCCCACTTTCATTTTCTTTGGATTAAACATCTTTGAAGATTTATTTACTTTGAGAAATGATGAAGTATATCTTTGCTGGAATGCTCAACATGTCATGGCTAGAGAGGACTTTCAGAAGCATGTGGAATTTCAAATTCTTTTGGTAGATGCACGTGGTCCCGGTTAATGGTAGAGAAAAAAAAAATATTTTCTTTTATTTCTTATGCCTAAGAATGGTTTACATTATAGGTTGAATTGATTTTCTTCTTTTTGTGGTGAATTGTGTTTGGATATTTATCTGCTGCAATGTTCAGTTTAATGTTATCATGCACTGGAATACCGTCAATCATGTTTAGTCGCGTTTAATTTTCATTTTATTTTAAGTTCAATTACAGTCACAAACCTTTCACAAAAACCCCCCCCCCCTTCGTGTTTGACTTGAGACTGAACCCAAATTGGTCCTTGAGAGACGACCTAGGAGTCAATTCCTAGCACTATACTGCATTAATATCTGCAATCAACTTTTGTTGGGAGGTGCGACCCTCTCATCAAAATGGCGCCGCTGCCGGGGACCAATGGTTCGGTCTTAGGTCTTTTTGTTGTGTTTGTGTGTGTTGTGTTTTGTCTTGTGTTGTGATGTGATGTGATGTGATGTTCTGTTTTGTGTGTGCGTGTTTGCATGTATAAATGTGTTGTGTTTTATTTATTTCGTAATTTGTAGTATTTTTCTTTTTCCATGTCTACCTATTCTGATTTCGTGAATACTGCTTGTTTTGCTAGCGCCTCTGACTATGATTCTCCTTCTGCATGTTACTCTGATTGTAATTCATATTCTGCTGATTTCTATGTTGAGAACAATATGACTCATCCTTTAATTTCTGAGAGTGCTCTTTGTGAGCCGGTTTCACTTAAGGAGGATGATCTTCATTGCGATCTCACCCCTGGACTGATACATTTGCTGCCTAAGTTTCATGGTTTTGCAGGAGAATGCCCACACAGACATTTGGAGGAGCTCCACATCATGTGCTCTTCAATGAAACCTCCAGATGTCCCTCTTGATTACATTTTCCTGAGCGCATTTCCGCATTCATTACAAGGAGCAGCTAAGGATTGGAAAGACTCTCTTCCTCTGAGATCCGTTACCGATTGGGGATATCTTGAGCATCAGTTTCTGAGCAAATTTTCCCCTGTGCAATATGCTTACAGCAACGGTCTTGGATGGAATGACCCTACCTTGGGATGGTATGATGCTCCACAGCATCAATATCAAGAACCACCATTCCAGAGTACTTTTATGCCTCCACCAGTCCAGCAATACCAAAGTCAGCAATATGATACTCCTGTCCAAATAGCTCATCAGCCTTCTACTTCTGAGCCTACATTGCAGGAGTTGTTGGAGCAGATGACCATGCAGAACCTTCAGTTTCAGCAAGAGAACATGCAGTTCCAGCAAGAAATAGGAGCTGCCATTCAGAGTATGACTGATCAGATAGGGCAGATGGCCACTCAACTCACTGAGGAACAGTCTCAAGATTCAGAGTTACCATTTCAGACTGTTCAGATCCCAGATGATGTTAGTGGCATCAACATAGAAGATGGGGAGAAGAGTCATGAGCTTACTACTACGCCACATACTTTCCCACCTTCAGATGGTCCCACTCTTGCACATGAGGAGACCGAGAAAGATTTTGAGGACCAGGCATATATGAGCAACGTTTTTGAGAAAGGTAGACCACCATCATCTTCTACCACTCTTCCAACCTTCAGGGAAGTAGAGGTAAACATACCTAAATTTGATTATGCTGTTGATGAATATGCTTTTCATGATTATGATGTTGATGGGTATGTTATTGATGATTATATTGTTGATGAGAATGCTTTTAATTTTCCCTCTCTGCATGATGAGAAACCACTTTTGCCATCATATCTGAATACTTCTCATCCATGCACTGAACATGAATCTGAGTCTGTGGTTGATAATGTTTCTGAAATTGAAATTGATTCATGTTCTGAGGATGTATCTGAGGTTCAGCCTGTCACACTGGAATTGGGTGTTATACCCCTGCATGTAATTTCTGTAGAGCCACATTGCACTAACCATGTTGCAGGAGGTACACATGAATTTGACCAACATGCACCCATAGTGGAAGGAAAAGGTGCTTACATACACAACAGTTTCAACAGCAATAGGCACCAGCTGAACCCGCTCATCAACAATCCCTGCTTCTTAGATCCAGCTGTGGATGATATCTCCCTGCTAGATCAAATATGGAGGATGAAGCAGTTCTTCCTCAAAACTTCTTTGCTGGATTCATTGGTGGAAGACATCTCCCTACAAGTCCAAAATTGGCAACTGCCACCATGATCAGGGGAGTTTTCTTTCTCTCTTCTCCCCCTTTCCCTACTTTTATTGCACTTGTCCATGATCTGTTGACTGTTATGATTTCTGATCTTATGCTTATGACACATTGAGGACACTGTGTAGTTTAAGTGTGGTCTATTGGGGGAGATTTTTAATTTTCTTCGTTAGTTTTTGTTTTCTTGGTTAAATTTTTTCTTTTCTAGGTTGTTTTTGTCGTGTCTTGTGTACAGTTTTACATGTTTCTCTTGATTTCTGGACTTTGTTTAGGTTGTAGATGTATCTTTCACTTCATTGATACTCTGACTTGTTTGAAATCCTTGCTTTTCTCTGCTTGAGAAGATGATTATAGATGTTTGAGAGGTTGATTTGATTGTGACATAAATTACCCTGTGTGAGATTTGAGCCACTTGATGTTCTTTCTTGTGTGTGATATGTCTCTTGATTGCTTGCACATATGCCTTGGCTTGACTCTTGTTGATAATTCTTGATTGATATGCATGTTTGGAAGTGATAAAGGCAGTTTTGTTTTTGAGCCTCTCTAGCCAAATAAGCCTACCGTGTTCTAAACCTTTGATAACCCCTTTTGAGCCTATACTTTCCTCATTTCTTTGTTTTGAAGCTCATACACTACCCCTAAGTGAAAAACCATGATTACCTTAACCTTAGGGAATTTTGGAGCTTTGGAAGTGTTTTGGGAACAAGTGTGGTCTCCTTGGGGATTCTTATGAGTTGGCTAGTTGGTTCCTCTTCTTGTTTTGTTTTTGTAAATATACGTGTATCTTGTCTTTTACAGTTTTGTTTTGAAAAAAAAAAAAAAAAAAAAAAAAAGAGAGCAGAAAAAAAAATGTGTGAATAATGGAGTCAAGAAGAGGATTGAATTAGAGGTTTTGGGTGTGATTTGACTGTGTTTACACTTGTTCCCCATTGCTCCTCTATTTCTTTTGGTTTATAGCTTCTCATCCATATGTTATCCTCCCATGTCCTTGGCCCCATTACAACCATGAAAAGACCTTTTGATTTGAACATGCGTATGTGCTTGAGTGTTGATATTAGAGGCTTGCCAAGTCTACTTGTGATTGCCTTCTTGAGCGCATTGAGTGACATTGATTTACCTTAAACACTTGAGAGAAACACTCATTGTGTGCATCTGTGAGGCTATGTTACTTTTGATTCACCTCTTGAGCTGATTGATCATTTTGCCATGTCTTGAATTGCTTGGATGATTTCATGAGTATCTGCTTTCTCTGATTGATTCTGTGTTGGATATTGTCTACTTCCTTTCTTGCTCCAGATTCCTGGAGAACTATGTAATTCTGTTTCTATTCCTGTTTTGGAGTCTTTGTTGTCTGTCTGTCGAGTCTGTGTCACCTTCCTGATGTTTGAGTAGTTCCCTGGTATTCGTTTTGGTTTTGCCCAGGAGTGCAAAAGACTAAGTGTGGTCTATTTTGATGAGTCGTTATTTCTTGAATTATATTTAGTTTATTGCACTTAAATAAACCAGGGAATTGTGTTTAATTGTTTGTTATTTCCCCGTTTTCCGAATTTTGCTTAATTTGGTCGGAAATTTGTAATTGTGCTAATTTGGATTTTCTGAGCTGATTAAGTGCATTTTTGAAGTGCAGGAAAATTTCGGAAATACATTTTGGGACATCAGGAAGAATGCCAAATAAATTCAAGACTCTCCACCAAAACATTTTAAAATTAATTAAATTGTAATTCAGTAGTTTAGAATTTTTGAATCAACTCTTATATTTTGGGTCAATTTTTGGTAAATTAGATTAGACCCAAAATTAGAAATTAATGACTTGGCACCCTAGGGTTTTTGTATGTGTGGACCCTACCCTAAAAAGGGACACACGGCCCTTAGAAAAAGAGGAAGCCGCCACTTGCCAGGGGCTCTTGGTCTTTTTGAGTTTTAGGGGGGCTGGACGTGTGAAAGCCAGCCACCATCCTCATGTGTTTTTGATCTTTGGCTGGGAAGGTTTTTATTTGGAAAAAAATGTGATCGCTGAGGATGATTTTACACACTGCCATTTTCATTTTGGTTGCATTTCTTTCCGCCCCTTTCCATTCTCGGTCACAGCAGCACACAACTCATGGCTAGCTCACTTAGAAACACTTTTTTTTAAATTGATCTTTGCTGATTGAGAGAAGAGCACACGGACGGATAGCAGCTATCTTTGCTTAAAACCATTTATTTGCTTATAGATAGGAAGATGCGCTGATGTAGGAGCTGGAAGAAAAGTGAAGCATGGTGATTCACGGGAGAAGAAAGAAGCGCGAAAGCAGAAGTGGCACCCACGGTGTTGGATTTTGGATGAATGAGAAGGAGAAAGCTAGAGGTGCTACCACGGCTGGAGAGGAGTTCACGTGCAGCTGTATGGAAAGACGCAAACTTTAATTGGAGGAAGAAGCATGGTGTATTCAATAGTTGTTGTCACGGCATGGAGAGAAACTCACGGGATTGGCTGGTGCACGCTGATTCGTGGATTTCAATTTTTTTTAGCTTAAATAGGTAGCGCATTTAAATTGCAAAGAAGCACACCACGTCACAGGATGGGGGGAGAGATAGTACACGGTGCATTCATGTCTTGAAGGAAGAGCTCCCAAGATTCATTCAGCTTTTGAAGAAGTGGCACACACGTACATTGAATGAGCTGTTGTCACGTCAAGTCGATCAATTGTTTTAGGAGAGCAAAGTTTATGATTTACATTTTAGGAAGCATAACACGGAGGGCTTCACACAGGGACCAGCTGCCACGGGAAGGCTACCCCACTTTCATTTTCTTTGGATTAAACATCTTTGAAGATTTATTTACTTTGAGAAATGATGAAGTATATCTTTGCTGGAATGCTCAACATGTCATGGCTAGAGAGGACTTTCAGAAGCATGTGGAATTTCAAATTCTTTTGGTAGATGCACGTGGTCCCGGTTAATGGTAGAGAAAAAAAAAATATTTTCTTTTATTTCTTATGCCTAAGAATGGTTTACATTATAGGTTGAATTGATTTTCTTCTTTTTGTGGTGAATTGTGTTTGGATATTTATCTGCTGCAATGTTCAGTTTAATGTTATCATGCACTGGAATACCGTCAATCATGTTTAGTCGCGTTTAATTTTCATTTTATTTTAAGTTCAATTACAGTCACAAACCTTTCACAAAACCCCCCCCCCCTTCGTGTTTGACTTGAGACTGAACCCAAATTGGTCCTTGAGAGACGACCTAGGAGTCAATTCCTAGCACTATACTGCATTAATATCTGCAATCAACTTTTGTTGGGAGGTGCGACCCTCTCATCACAAACTCAGTGGGAGCTCAAGTGCATAATTTGTGACACCAATTCCAGTTTCAAAATTTTGAGCAGTAGCATAGTTTTGTGTGTCTATTTGAAAGAAATTGGTGAATTAGATCTGTGATTGAATGTCCAAACCGAGCTAGTACTTGATGCACATCATATAAGCACTTAATTGCTTCTGCAAAAGGCTTAGTAGCATCATTGGAAAACTCACATTGCATCCAATCTGCAGTTGGCCGAACTGTAATGCTTTGCTTAGTCCAATTTTTTTTAGGAATCCTGTTTCAGTATTAGATCACTGCTGAACGTCTTTGCAACCATTTCCAGCACTTTTAACAAGTTTTAAATGCTGTATATGGACACATTTCAATGTTTAAAGGTCGTTTGATTCAGTTCACTAAAATCTGGGTGGTTGAGTTATTCATTTTGCTGCATAAAAAGGGTTGAATGAGTCAAAATTTGTTATCATAAGTTCCTGCATCAAATTTCAGTATCAACACGTTTGATTTGATGAATTAAAATTGGTTATGCAAAGAAATTTTGTCTTGAAATAACCCTGCACAATTTTACTCTCTAAACCACCAGTTTTAGTCTTCTTTTTTTGGTGCAAGCTGCATACTACAAAGTTATTTGTACAAACTGTTTTGGTGCAATCCAATAATCTAAACTTGTTAGCAAAAAGCTTGGTCAAATGTATTCAATATTAAAAACAATATAACAGAAACAAATATTGCAAATTAAAAAGTTGATTGGCCAGTGCAAGTTGAATCTGCGAAATCTGGTGCACCAAACTGATTGTTCATTCAGACAATTCATCAAACAGTTTTGATCAATTTCTAATTGTCTCCGAATTTGATTCCATTGCAGCTTGTTTTGATTTCTTGCCTTATTAATATGCTCTAGAACTCTTCCTAGGTTCTTTTTGTTGTGCCTCCGTGTTTGCATCTCCTTTTTCTTGCTTTATTCTCAACCATTGGCTTTCTGGCCTACCACCTGTTTGATAAAAGGTGTTGTAGTGCAGTATTTTCCTGAGCCAATTCTGTGCAGTTGCTTCATTTCCTTTTCTAATCTCCTGTTGATTTATAATCTGTTTGAGGTATAATTACATGGGATTGGGCTAGCCAGAGATCCTTCATCATTGGTAACCTTCTAGGAAGTGGAGATTTGACGGAAACAGCAAGGCATGGTGACTACGGTGCTGCAGAATCTGACATGCTGGAAATGTATCTGTTGATACAGTAATAGCAGTTTGCTTGCTGCCAAGTAAAATCCTCCTAACCAGCAACTGTGAGCCTTGCGTGATTGCATCCAGAATCACTCAGTTTTATTTGAGAGAAGCCAAAGTTGCATTGTCAAACCGTTTCTCTTTTCTTTTTGTTGCAAAGTCTAATTGTATTAGCAAATTTTCTGTTTGTAAAGGGCCATTACGCAAGTGATTGGACAAAACTCACAAGTGTTCTTCCATCATTTGCAAACTTTGTTTTAATTGTTCCATTTTAAAATTGGTAGACAGTGAGTGTGTCTTAGATCCAAAGTCTAAGCCTCACCTAGGAGACCTCATCTTTAATTTTCTTTTTACTTGCAAGTTTCGCATAGGAAGTCTTAGAGTCTAAGGTTTCTTTCTTTGTGTTTGTTGGTGTCTCCATATATTTAGTGAATCTAGAAGTGATTTTGATTTAAAGATTTTTAGTAAGTAACTAAGGATATATTTGGCAAGGCAAGACTTGGTATTTAAGCAACCTATACGGTTCACCTCTCTTACCTGGAATATTATCCTCAAGTGAAAACTTTTATTCTGTATTTCAAGAAAACTTTTAAGTTCATAAAAATGTCTGGAAGACAATCCCCTAGAATTAGTGACACATCTAAAGATCAATTTTCATTCCAAACTCTAGTCAATCAACTCAATGAGATTGAAAGAAAAATAAGTCAAGAAAAAGTCCAAAGAGAGCTACACAGTGCCATGGTTGAAAATGAGTTGAAACTTTTGAGAGAAGAACAAGTCCAAAATAGGGAGAGAAGTTATAGTGGAGAGTCCCAATATGAACAAGAGGCCTTAAGAGTAGGAGAATATTATCATCAACCCTCTTCATCAAGAAGACACAGGAGGGAATTTGAAAATCCTCCTCCTCCTAAGGAAGTTAATGTGGTATTGCCTCATTTTCATGGAAAAGATAATGTTGAGGCTTACCTAGATTGGGAAATGAAGGTAGAGCAAATTTTTGCTTGCCATCAAGTAGGGGAAGAAAGAAAATTCTGTCTTGCTACCCTAAGTTTTCAAGGATATCCAATGTACTGGTGGACTGCTCTAGTCCAAGAGAGACTAAGACAGCGACTTCCTCCAATAAAATATTGGAATGAGGTTAGAAATGCCCTTCGGAAAAGGCACATACCCTCCTACTACAAAAGAGAACTCATGGATAAGCTCCAAAGATTGCAACAAAAGTCTATGTCTGTTGAAGAATACAGACAAAAGATGGAGCTATACATGATGAGGGCAGGAATAACAGAGGGCGAGGAAACTACCTTGGCCAGATTTTTGAGTGGGTTGAATCTTGATATCAGGGATAGGGTTGAACTACTACCTTATAGAGATTTGAATGATCTTGTTCAAATGTGTATAAAGGTAGAACAACAAAATTTGAGAAAAGCTTCTGTTAAAAGATTTCAATCCCCATTTGAACAGAAGATTGTAAAAGAAAAAGAACCCCTCAAACCTCTTGCCAATATAGTTGAAAAACCCAAACAGGAATTCTCTTCACACACTCGCACTAGTGAGATCAAGTGTTTTAAATGTTTGGGTAGGGGTCACATAGCTGCTCAATGTCCTACCAAAAGAACAATCATTTTAAGAGGTAGTGATATATATAGCAGTGAAAGTGAAACCCCTAGTGAAAGTGAGAATGAGCAAGAAAGAGATAATGAAGAGAAAGTATATCCTTGTGAGGGTCCACTTCTCATGGTAAGAAGGGTGCTTAATAGTCAACCAAGTCCAGAACACTTATCACAAAGAGAGAACATCTTTCACACAAGATGTCAAATTGAAGAAAAATATTGTTCTCTCATTATTGATAGTGGATCTTGATGTAACTGTTGTAGCACAATGTTGGTTGAAAAACTGAATCTTACTGTGATATCCCATCCAAAACCTTACAAACTTCATTGGCTAAATCAAGATGGGGATATAACAGTCAAGAATCAAGTTAAATTGGCAATTTCCATAGGAAACTTCAAAGATGATGTTATTTGTGATGTAGTTCCTATGGAAGCTTGCCATGTACTATTGGGAAGACCATGGCAATTTGATAATGACACTACACACCATGGTCGCACCAATACCATAACTGTTCACAAAAATGATAAGAAATTTGTGCTTCATCCTCTGTCACCTATGAAGCTCAACAAGGAGCAAGAAAAAGAAGAAATAGAGAGAATAAAAAGATAGCAAGAGGAAAGAAAAGAAGAAGAGAAAAGAGAACAAGAAAACCGAGAGCAAGAGCAAAGAGAAGAGAAAAGAAGAAAAGAAAGGAAAATAGAACCTCTGTCCACACTCCTTATAGAACCAAGACTCTTAAGGGGAGGTTTTCTATCCTTTAATTTTCTTTCATCTATCCTTAAGTTTTCAAAATTCTACTTTTCTTTCCAAGAATTTGCCACTCAATCTTTAAAAATGTTATCACTTTCAACACCTGCAAAGTCACAACTTGGGTTATGGATATCTTTGTGGTTACCAATAACTCAAGATACAAATAAAATTTCAAATGAAGAAAGGTTTCTTTGTTATATTAAAATTAAAAATTTCAAAATTAGGAAACCTTCTTCTATACATATTTTTTTATATATCTTATTTGGTCAAAGAAAACTAATTAGAGATATGTTTGATGCTTATTGCAGATGGATATTTGACCCAGGAGGAACTTTGATGGATCCTACAAAAAAAAAAAAAAATAAGTCCTCACAAAAACAAACCACCAGATTTGAGGACAAATCCTTTCCAAGAGGGAGGAGATGATGACTTGGGCCCAAGCCAATCAAATAATTAAGGTCAAATACTAGAAGCTAGCCAAGGAAAGCATAATTGAAAGCCATGAAGGTACAACCAGTGCAAGGTCTTGGAGTTCTTAGCCCATCTTCACTTTAAAGCACGTGTATATGGTGCTCATTCTAGATCTTTAGCATCCACCTTATGCTTATACACGTGGCATTAGATCCACATTTGTAGGAATCTTTTAGCACCATTGATACCCAAAATAGGAGCTGAATTCCTTCTATAAATTCACTCCTAGATCTCCTTTGTAATCACTTTTGAAGAATTGAGAGAATAGATTTGCTGATGAAATTTCCAGCGTCTTCTCCCACCGAAAGTCACCCCTGTGCTTCCTCCAAAATCTCCTCTAGCTTCCTTCCATTGATGAAGGCTGTCTAAGCTAGTTCCATTTTCCCAAAGCACCTCATCCAAACTCTTCTTCCAAATATTCATCCGCTGCCACTGCACACCCTACTTCGTTTTTCAGTTTTCTTTCGCTGCCACTGCATTTCTTCTCTGGAAACTCACGGATCTATGGAATAGCACCAAGTCTGGAGCTATCACACTTCCTCCACTTCCTCCACTTCCTCCACTTCCTCCACTTCATCAACTTCGTCCACTTCGTCAACGTCGTCCACTTCCTCCTCTTCCTCCACTTCCTCCACTTCCTCCTCTTCCTCCACTTCCTCCACTTCCTCCTCTTCCTCCACTTCGTCCACTTCGTCAACTTCGTCAACTTCATCAACTTCGTCCACTTCGTGGACTTCGTCCACTTCGTACACTTCGTCCACTTCGTCCACTTCGTCCACTTCCTCAACTTCGTCCACTTCCTCCACTTCGTCAACTTCCTCCACTTCGTCAACTTCTTCCACTTCGTCCACTTCCTCCACTTCGTCCACGTTGTCCACCTCCTCCACTTCCTCCACTTACTCCACTTCTTCCACTTCCTCCACTTCGTCCTCTTCGTCCACCTCCTCCACTTCCTCCACTTACTCCACTTCTTCCACTTCCTCCACTTCCTCCACTTCTTCCACTTCGTCCACTTTGTCCACTTCGTCAACTTCGTCGACTTCCTCCACTTCCTCCACTTCCTCCACTTCCTCCACTTCGTCCACTTCCTCCACTTCCTCCACTTCCTCAACTTGGTCCACTTCTTTAACCTTCTCCACTTCCTCCACTTCCTCCACTTCCTCCACTTCGTCCACATCCTCCACTTCCTCCACTTCCTCCCTTTCGTCCACTTCGTCCACTTCGTCAACTTCCTCCACTTCCTCCACTTGCTCCACTTCCTCCACTTCCTCCACTTCCTCCACTTCGTCAACTTCGTCCACTTCGTCCACATCGTCCACTTCATCCACTTCGTCAACTTCGTTCAGTTCCTCAACCTCGTCCACTTCGTACACTTGGTCCACTTCGTGCACTTCTTCCACTTCGTCCACTTCTTCTACTTCTTGAACTTGGTCCACTTAGTCAACTTCGTCCACTTCGTCCACTTCGTCCACTTCATCCACTTCGTCCACTTCGTCCACTTCGTCAACTTCCTCCACTTCGTCCACTTCCTCCACTTCGTCAACTTCGTCCATTTCCTCCACTTCGTCCATTTCGTACACTTCGCCACTTCGTCCACTTCTTCCACTTCGTCCACTTCTTCCACTTCTTCAACTTGGTCCTCTTAGTCAACTTTCTCCACTTTTTCCACTTCTCCACTTCGTAAACTTCGTCCACTTCGTCCACTTCATCCACTTCGTCCACTTCGTCCACTTCGTCCACTTCGTCAACATCCTCCACTTCCTCCACTTCCTCCACTTCTCAACTTCCTCAACTTCCTCGACTTCCTCCACTTCCTCGACTTCCTCCACTTCGTCAACTTCGTCCAATTCCTCCACTTCGTCCACATCCTCCACTTCCTCCACTTCCTCCATTTCGTCAACTTCCTCCACTTCCTCAACTTCGTCCACTTCGTCCACTTCTTCCACTTTGTCAACTTCGTCCACGTCGTCAACTTGGTCCACTTCCTCCACTTCGTCCCCTTCGTCAACTTCGTCCACTTCGTCAACTTCCTCCACTTCCTCCAATTCCTCCACTTCCTCCACGTCCTCCACTTGCTCCAGTTCCTCCACTTCCTCCACTTCCTCCACTTCCTCCACTTCCTCCACTTCGTCCACTTCGTCATGTTCCTCCACTTTCTCCACTTCGTCAACTTCCTCCACTTCCTCCACTTCCTCCACTTCGTCAACTTCCTTAACTTCCTCCACTTCCTCCACTTCCTCAACTTCGTCCACTTCGCCCACTTCCTCCATTTTGTCCACTACCTCCACTTCCTCCACTTCGTTCACTTCCTCCACTTCCTAAACTCTGTCCACTTCGTCCACTTCGTCAACTTCGTCCACTTCGTCCACTTCGTCAACTTCCTTTACTTCCTCCACTTCCTCTACTTCGTCCACTTCCTCCACTTCATCAAATTCGTCCACTTCCTCCTCTTCGTCAACTTCGTCCACTTCCTCCACTTTGTCCACTTCGTCAACTTCCTCCAATTCCTCCACTTCGTCCACTTCGTCAACTTCCTCAACTTCCTCCACTTCCTCCTTTTCCTCAACTTTTTCCACTTCGTCAACTTCCTCAACTTCATCCACTTCGTCCACTTCCTCCACATCCTCCACTTCTTCCACTTCGTCCACTTCGTCCACTTCCTCCACTTCGTCCACTTCCTCCACTTCGTCCACTTCCTCCACATCCTCCACTTCGTCTAATTCGTCCACTTCCTCCACTTCCTTCACTTCCTAGACTTCCTCCACTTCTTCCACTTCGTCATCTTCGTCCACTTCGTCCACTTCGTCAACTTCTTCCATTTCATCCACTTCATCCATTTCGTACACTTCGTCCACTTCTTCCACTTCGTCCACGTCTTCCACCTCTTCAACTTGGTCCACTTTGTCAACTTCGTCCACTTCCTCCACTTGTCCACTTCGTAAGCTTTGTCCACTTGCTCTACTTCGTCCACTTCCTCCACTTCGTCAACTTCGTCCACTTCCTCCACTTCGTCAACTTCGTTCAGTTCCTCCACTTCGTTCAGTTCGTCCACTTCCTCCACTTCCTCCACTTCGTCAACTTCGTTAACGTCGTCCAATTCCTCCACTTCCTCCACTACCTTCACTTCCTCCACGTCCTCCACTTCCTCCACTTCCTCCCCTTCTTCCACTTCCTCCACTTCCTCCACCTCGTCTATTTCGTCAACTTCGTCCACTTCCTGAACTTCGTCCACTTGGTCAACTTCGTCAACTTCCTGCACTTCCTCCACTTCCTCCACGTTCGTCCACTTCGTCAACTTCGTCCATTTCCTCCACTTCGTCAACTTTGTCCACTTCCTCCACTTTGTCCACTTCGTCAACTTCTTCCACTTCGTCAACTTCCTCAACTTCCTCCACTTCCTCCACTTCCTGCTCTTCGTCCACTTCCTCAACTTCGTCCACTTCGCGCGCTTCCTCCACTTCGTCCACTTCCTCCACTTCCTCCACTTCGTTCACTTCCTCCACTTCCTCCACTTCCTAAACTCATTCCACTTCGTCCACTTCGTCCACTTCGTCAACTTCGTCCACTTCGTCCACTTCGTCACCTTCCTTTACTTCCTCCACTTCCTCTACTTCCTCCACTTCATCAAATTCGTCCACTTCCTCCACTTCGTCAACTTCTTCCACTTCGTCAACTTCCTCAACTTCCTCCACTTCCTCCACTTCCTCCACTACGTCAACTTCCTCCACTTCCTCCACTTTGTCCACTTCGTTAACTTCTTCCACTTCATCAACTTCCTCAACTTCCGCCACTTCCTCCACTTCCTCAACTTCGTCCACTTCCTCAACTTCGTCCACTTCCTCCACTTCCTCCACTTCGTTGTTCACTTCCTCCACTTCCTAAACTCAGTCCACTTCGTCCACTTCGTCAACTTCCTTTACTTCCTCCACTTATTCCACTTCATCAAATTCGTCCAGTTCCTCCACTTCGTCAACTTCGTCAACTTCGTCCACTTCCTCCACTTCGTCAACTTCCTCCACTTCGTCAATTTCGTTCACTTCGTCCACTTCGTCAATTTCGTCAACTTCTTCAACTTCGTCAACTTCGTCCACTTCCTCCACTTCCTTCACTTCCTCCACTTCCTCCACTTCCTCTACTTCCTCCACTTCCTCCACTTCGTCCATTTCCTCCACTTCCTCCACTTCGTCAACTTCATCAACTTTGTTAACTTCGTCCACTTCGTCCACTTCGTCCACTTCGTCCACTTCGTCCACTTCGTCCACTTCGTCCACTTCGTCCACTTCGTCAACTTCTTGCACTTCATCAACTTCCTCCACTTCCTCCACCTCCTCCACTTCCTGCACTTCCTCCACTTACTCCACTTCGTCCATTTCCTCCACTTCGTCCACTTCCAGAACTTCGTCCACTTCGTCCAATCGTCAATTTCCTCAACGTCCTCCACTTCCTCCACTTCCTCCACTTCGTCCACTTCGTCCACTTCCTCCACTTCCTCCACTTCCTCCACTTCGTCAACTTCGTCCACTTCCTCAACTTCGTCCACTTCCTCCAATTCCTCCAGTTCCTCCACTTCCTTCACTTCCTCCACTTCCTCCACTTCCTCCACTTCCTCCACCTCCTCCACTTCGTCCAATTCGTCCACTTCCTCCACTTCCTTCACTTCCTCGACTTCCTCCACTTCTTCCACTTCGTCTACTTCGTCAACTTCATCCATTTCCTCCACTTCGTCCCCTTCCTACACTTCGTCGAGTTCTTCCACTTCTTCAAGTTGGCCACTTAGTCAACTTCGTCCACTTGCTCCACTTCTCCACTTCGTAAACTTCGTCCACTTCCTTTACTTCGTCCACTTCCTCCACTTCGTCCACTTCGTCAACTTCATCCACTTCGTCAACTTTCTCCACTTGCTCCACTTCCTCCACTTCCTCCACTTCGTCAACTTCGTCATTCCTTCACTTCCTCCACTTCCTCCACTTCTCCACTTCCTCAACTTCCTCCACTTCTTCACTTCCTCAACTTCGTAAACTTCGTCCACCTCCTCCGCTTCCTTCACTAGCTCCACTTCCTCCCCTTCCTCCACTTCCTCCACTAGCTTCACTTCGTCATCTTCCTTCACTTCGTCCACTTCGTGCACTTCGTCCACTTCGTCAACTTCTTCCACTTCGTCAACTTCCTCCACTTCGTCAACTTCCTCCACTTCGTCCACTTCCTCCACTTCGTCCACTTCCTCCAATTCCTGAACTTCGTCCACTTCTTCAACTTCCTGCACTTCCTCCACTTCCTCCACTTCGTCAACTTCTTCCACTTTGTCCATTTCGTGCACTTCCTCCACTTCCTGAACTTCGTCAACTTCCTGCACTTCGTCAACTTCCTCCACTTCATCCACTTCGTCCGTTTCGTCCACTTCCTCCACTTCCTGAACTTCGTCCACTTCGTCAATTTCGTCAACTTCTTCCACTTCGTCAACTTCCTCTACTTCCTCCACTTCCTCCACTTCCTCCACTTCCTCCACTTCCTCCACTTCCTCCACTTCGTCCATTTCGTCAACTTTGTCCACTTCCTCCACTTCCTTCACTTCGTCCACTTCGTCCACTTCGTCCACTTCGTCAACTTCTTCCACTTCATCAACTTCCTCCACTTCCTCCACTTCCTCCACTTCCTCCACTTCGTCCATTTCGTCCACTTCCTCCACTTCCTGCACTTCGTCCACTTCGTCAATTTCGTCAACTTCTTCCATTTCGTCAACTTCCTCAACTTCCTCCACTTCCTCCACTTCCTCCACTTCGTCAACTTCCTCCAGTTCCTCCACTTCGTCCGCTTCGTCAACTTCTTCCACTTCGTCAACTTCCTCAACTTCCTCCACTTCCTCCACTTCCTCAACTTCGTCCACTTCCTCAACTTCGTCCAGTTCGTCCACTGCATCCACTTTCTCCACTTCGTTCAATTCCTCCACTTCCTCCACTTCGTCAACTTCTTCCACTTCCTCCACTTCCTCCATTTCGTGTACTTCGTCCACTTCGTCCACTTCGTAAACTTCGTCCACTTCCTCCACTTCGCCCACTTCATCAACTTCATGCACTTCGTCCACTTCGTCCACTTCATCAACTTCGTCAACTTCGTCCACTTCGTCCACTTCCTCCGCTTCCTCCCCTTCCTCCACTTATCCACGTCCTCCACTTCGTCCACTTCGTCCACTTGCTCCACTTCGTCAACTTCGTGCACTTCGTCCACTTCTTCAACTTCGTCAACTTCGTCCACTTCGTCAACTTCTTGCACTTCCTCCACTTCCTCTACTTCGTTCACTTCCTCCAGTTCCTCCACTTCCTCCACTTCCTCCACTTCCTCCACTTTCTCCGCTTCCTCCACTTCCTCCACTTCGTGAATTTCCTCCACTTCCTCTACTTCGTCCACTTCCTCCATTTCCTCCACTTCTTCCACTTCTTCGACTTCCTCCACTTCGTCAACTTCGTCCACTTTGTCCACTTCGTCAACTTCATCAACTTCGTCCACTTCATCCACTTCGTCCACTTCCTCCCCTTCCTTCACTTACTCCACTTCCTCCACTTCCTCCACTTCCTCCACTTACTCCACTTCTTTAACTTCCTCCACTTCCTCCACTTCCTCCACTTCCTCCACTTCGTCCAATTCATCCACCTCGTCCACTTCGTCCACTTCGTCAACTTCGTGCACTTCCTTCAGTTCCTCCACTTCGTCTACTTCGTCCACTTCCTCCACTTCCTCCACTTCCTGCACTTCGTCCACTTCCTCCACTTCGTCCACTTCCTCCACTTCCTCCACTTCCACCACTTCCTCCACTTCCTCCGCTTTGTCCACTTCCTCCACTTTGTCAACTTCTTCCACTTCCTCCACTTCCTCCACTTCCTCCACTTCCTCCGCTTTGTCCACTTCCTCCACTTCGTCAACTTCTGCCACTTCATCCACTTCCTCCACTTCGTCCACTTCCTCCATTTCGTCCACTTCGTCCACTTACTCCACCTCTCCACTTCGTAAACTACGTCCACTTCCTCCACTTCTCATCTTCGTAAACTTCGTCCACTTCCTCCACTTCGTCCATCCACTTCATTAACTTCGTCCACTTCCTCAACTTCCTCCACTTCCTTCACTTCCTCCACGTCCTCCACTTCCTCCACTTCCTGCACTTCCTCCACTTCCTCCACTTCCTCCACTTCCTTCACTTCCTCCACTTCGTCCACTTCGTCCACTTCCTATACTTCGTCCACTTCCTCCACTTCGTCCACTTCCTCCACTTCGTCCACTTCGTCAACTTCTTCCACTTCGTAAACTTTGTCCACTTCGTCAACTTCTTCCACTTCGTCAAATTCGTCCACTTCCTCCACTTCGTCCACTTCGTCCACTTCAGCGACTTTGTCCACTTCGTATAGTTCGTCCACTAAGTCCACTTCGTCAACTTCGGCCACTTCCTCCACTTCCTCCACTTACTCCACTTTTTCCACTTCGTCCACTTCGTCCAGGTCGTCCACCTCCTCCACTTCCTCCACTTACTCCACTTCTTCCACTTCCTCCACTTCGTCAAGTTCGTCCACTTCGTACACTTCGCCCACTTCGTCCACTCTGCCCACTTCGTCCACTTCGTCCACTTCTTCCACTTCGTAGACTTTGTCCATTTCCTCCACTTCGTACACTTCCTCCACTTCCTGCACTACTTCAACTTCGTCCACTTCTTCGACTTCTTCAACTTCGTCAACTTCGTCCACATCGTCCACTTCCTCCACTTCCTCCACTTCGTTAACTTCGACAACGTCGTCCACTTCCTCCACTTCCTCCACTTCGTCCACTTCCTTCAGTTCCTCCACTTCGTCTACTTCGTCCACTTCCTCCACTTCCTCCACTTCCTGCACTTCGTCCACTTCGTCCACTTCCTCCACTTCGTCCACTTCCTCCACTTCCTCCACTTCCTCCACTTCCACCACTTCCTCCACTTCCTCCGCTTTGTCCACTTCCTCCACTTCGTCAACTTCTTCCACTTCCTCCACTTCCTCCACTTCCTCCACTTCCTCCGCTTTGTCCACTTCCTCCACTTCGTCAACTTCTTCCACTTCATCCACTTCCTCCACTTCGTCCACTTCCTCCATTTCGTCCACTTCGTCCACTTACTCCACCTCTCCACTTCGTAAACTACGTCCACTTCCTCCACTTCTCATCTTCGTAAACTTCGTCCACTTCCTCCACTTCGTCCATCCACTTCATTAACTTCGTCCACTTCCTCAACTTCCTCCACTTCCTTCACTTCCTCCACGTCCTTCACTTCCTCCACTTCCTCCACTTCCTCCACTTCCTCCACTTCCTCCACTTCCTTCACTTCCTCCACTTCGTCCACTTCGTCCACTTCCTATACTTCGTCCACTTCCTCCACTTCGTCCACTTCCTCCACTTCGTCCACTTCGTCAACTTCTTCCACTTCGTAAACTTTGTCCACTTCGTCAACTTCTTCCACTTCGTCAAATTCGTCCACTTCCTCCACTTCGTCCACTTCGTCCACTTCAGCGACTTTGTCCACTTCGTATAGTTCGTCCACTAAGTCCACTTCGTCAACTTCGGCCACTTCCTCCACTTCCTCCACTTACTCCACTTTTTCCACTTCGTCCACTTCGTCCAGGTCGTCCACCTCCTCCACTTCCTCCACTTACTCCACTTCTTCCACTTCCTCCACTTCGTCAAGTTCGTCCACTTCGTACACTTCGCCCACTTCGTCCACTCTGCCCACTTCGTCCACTTCGTCCACTTCTTCCACTTCGTAGACTTTGTCCATTTCCTCCACTTCGTACACTTCCTCCACTTCCTGCACTACTTCAACTTCGTCCACTTCTTCGACTTCTTCAACTTCGTCAACTTCGTCCACATCGTCCACTTCCTCCACTTCTTCCACTTCCACCACTTCGTCCACTTCCTCCACTTCCTCAACTTCATCCACTTCGTCAACTTCTTCCACTTCCTCCACTTCCTCCATTTCGTGTACTTCGTCCACTTCCTCCACTTCGTAAACTTCGTCCACTTCCTCCACTTCGCCCACTTCATCAACTTCATGCACTTCGTCCACTTCGTCCACTTCATCAACTTCGTCAACTTCGTCCACTTCGTCCACTTCCTCCGCTTCCTCCCCTTCCTCCACTTATCCACGTCCTCCACTTCGTCCACTTCGTCCACTTCGTCCACTTGCTCCACTTCGTCAACTTCGTGCACTTCGTCCACTTCTTCAACTTCGTCAACTTCGTCCACTTCGTCAACTTCTTCCACTTCCTCCACTTCCTCTACTTCGTCCACTTCCTCCAGTTCCTCCACTTCCTCCACTTCCTCCACTTCCTCCACTTTCTCTGCTTCCTCCACTTCCTCCACTTCGTGAATTTCCTCCACTTCCTCTACTTCGTCCACTTCCTCCATTTCCTCCACTTCTTCCACTTCTTCGACTTCCTCCACTTCGTCAACTTCGTCCACTTTGTCCACTTCGTCAACTTCATCAACTTCGTCCACTTCATCCACTTCGTCCACTTCCTCCCCTTCCTTCACTTACTCCACTTCCTCCACTTCCTCCACTTCCTCCACTTACTCCACTTCTTTAACTTCCTCCACTTCCTCCACTTCCTCCACTTCCTCCACTTCGTCCAATTCATCCACCTCGTCCACTTCGTCCACTTCGTCAACTTCGTGCACTTCCTTCAGTTCCTCCACTTCGTCTACTTCGTCCACTTCCTCCACTTCCTCCACTTCCTGCACTTCGTCCACTTCGTCCACTTCCTCCACTTCGTCCACTTCCTCCACTTCCTCCACTTCCACCACTTCCTCCACTTCCTCCGCTTTGTCCACTTCCTCCACTTCGTCAACTTCTTCCACTTCCTCCACTTCCTCCACTTCCTCCACTTCCTCCGCTTTGTCCACTTCCTCCACTTCGTCAACTTCTTCCACTTCATCCACTTCCTCCACTTCGTCCACTTCCTCCATTTCGTCCACTTCGTCCACTTACTCCACCTCTCCACTTCGTAAACTACGTCCACTTCCTCCACTTCTCATCTTCGTAAACTTCGTCCACTTCCTCCACTTCGTCCATCCACTTCATTAACTTCGTCCACTTCCTCAACTTCCTCCACTTCCTTCACTTCCTCCACGTCCTTCACTTCCTCCACTTCCTGCACTTCCTCCACTTCCTCCACTTCCTCCACTTCCTTCACTTCCTCCACTTCCTCCACTTCGTCCACTTCCTATACTTCGTCCACTTCGTCCACTTCGTCCACTTCCTCCACTTCGTCCACTTCGTCCACTTCGTCAACTTCTTCCACTTCGTAAACTTTGTCCACTTCGTCAACTTCTTCCACTTCGTCAAATTCGTCCACTTCCTCCACTTCGTCCACTTCGTCCACTTCAGCGACTTTGTCCACTTCGTATAGTTCGTCCACTAAGTCCACTTCGTCAACTTCGGCCACTTCCTCCACTTCCTCCACTTACTCCACTTTTTCCACTTCGTCCACTTCGTCCAGGTCGTCCACCTCCTTCACTTCCTCCACTTACTCCACTTCTTCCACTTCCTCCACTTCGTCAAGTTCGTCCACTTCGTACACTTCGCCCACTTCGTCCACTCTGCCCACTTCGTCCACTTCTTCCACTTCGTAGACTTTGTCCATTTCCTCCACTTCGTACACTTCCTCCACTTCCTGCACTACTTCAACTTCGTCCACTTCTTCGACTTCTTCAACTTCGTCAACTTCGTCCACATCGTCCACTTCCTCCACTTCCTCCACTTCGTCAACTTCGACAACGTCGTCCACTTCCTCCACTTCCTCCACTTCCTCCACTTGCTCCACTTCCTCCACTTCCTCCACTTCCTCCCGTTCCTCCCCTTACTCCACTTCCTCCACTTACTCCACTTCCTCCACTTCCTGCACATCCTCCACTTCCTCTAGTTCCTCCAGTTCCTCCACTTCCTCCACTCCGTCCACTTCCTCCACTTCCTACACTTCGTCCACTTCCTCCACTTCGTCAATTTCTTCCACTTCGTCAACTTCTTCCACTTCCTCCACTTTGTCCACTTCCTCCACTTCCTCCACTCCGTCCACTTCCTCCACTTCCTACACTTCGTCCACTTCGTCAACTTCTTTCACTTCGTCCACTTCGTCAACTTCTTCCACTTCGTCAAATTTGTCCACTTCCTCCACTTTGTCCACTTCCTCCACTTCGTCGACTTTGTCCAGTTCGTCCACTTCGTCCACTTCGTCAAGTTCATCCACTTCGTCCACTTCGTCCACCTCCTCCACTTCCTCCACTTACTCCGCTTCTTCCACTTCCTCCATTTCCTCCACGTCGTCAACTTCATCCACTTCATCCAATTCGTCCATTTCTTCCACTTCGTGAACTTCGTCCATTTCCTCCACTTCGTCCACTTTGTACACTTCCTCCACTTCGTGCACTTCTTCCACTTCGTCAACTTCGTCCAGTTCTTCGACTTCTTCAACTTCATCAACTTCGTCGACTTCCTTCATGTCCTCCACTTCCTCCACTTCCTCCACTTCCTCCTCTTCCTCGACTTCCGCCACTTCCTCCACTTCCTCCACTTCTTCCACTTCCACCACTTCGTCCACTTCCTCCACTTCCTCAACTTCCTCCACTTCGTCAACTTCTTCCACTTCCTCCACTTCCTCCATTTCGTGTACTTCGTCCACTTCCTCCACTTCGTAAACTTCGTCCACTTCCTCCACTTCGCCCACTTCATCAAATTTGTCCACTTCGTCCACTTCGTCAACTTCCTCCACATCCTCCACTTCCTACACTTCCTCCACTTCCTCCACTTCGTCTACTTCCTCCACTTCCTCCACTTCCTCAACTTCGTCCATTTCGTCAACTTCGTCCACTTCCTCCATTTCCTCCCTTTCGTCCACTTCCTCCACTTCCTCCATTTCCTCCACTTCGTCCACTTCCTCCACTTCTCCACTTCGTAAACTTCGTCCACTTCCTCCACTCCGCCCACTTCATCAACTTCGTCCACTTCATCAACTTCCTCCACATCCTCTACTTCCTCCACTTCGTCCACTTTTTCTACTTCCTCCACTTCTTACACTTCGTCGACTTCGTCCACTTCCTCCACTTCCTGAACTCAGGCCAGTTCATCCACTTCGTCCACTTCGTCAACTTCCTCCACTTCCTCCACTTCGTCCACTTCCTCCAGTTCGTCAACTTCGTCCACTTCCTCCACTTCGTCAACTTCGTCCACTTCGTCCACTTCGTCAACTTCGTCCACTTCGTCAACTTCGTCCACTTCGTCAACTTCGTCTACTTCGTCCACTTCGTCCACTTCCTCCACTTCGTCCACTTCGTCAACTTCGTCAACTTCGTCCAATTCGTCAACTTCGTCCACTTCCTCCACTTCCTTCACTTCCTCCACTTCCTCCACTTCCTCCACTTCCTCCACTTCCTCCACTTCCTCCACGTCCTCCAATTCCTCCTCTTCCTCCACTTCGTCCATTTCCTCAACTTCGTCCACTTCCTCCACTTCTTCCACTTCGTCCACTTCGTCCACTTCGTCAACTTTATCAACTTCGTCAACTTCGTCCACTTCGTCCACTTCGTCAACTTCTTCCACTTCGTCAACTTGCTCCACTTCCTCCACTTCGTCCACTTCTTCCACTTCGTCAACGTCGTCCACTTCCTCCATTTCCTCCACTTCCTCCATTTCCTCCACTTCCTCCACTTCCTTCACTTCGTCCACTTCGTCCACTTCGTCAACTTTATCAACTTCGTCAACTTTGTCCACTTCGTCCATTTCGTCCACTTTGTCAACTTCGTCAACGTCGTCGACTTCCTCCACTTCCTCCACTTCCTCCACTTCCTTCACTTCCTCCACTTCCTCCACTTCCTCCATTTCCTCTACTTTGTCCACTTCCTCCACTTCCTCCATTTCGTTCACTTCCTCTACTTCCTCCACCTCGTCAACTTCGTCCACTTTTTCAACGTCGTCAACTTCTCGCACTTCCTCCACTTCCTCCACTTCTTCCACTTCCTCCACTTCGTCAACTTCGTCCACTTCATCAACTTCGTCAACTTTGTCCACTTCGTCAACTTTGTCCACTTCGTCAACTTCCTTGACTTCCTCCACTTCGTCCACTTCCTCCACATCCTCCGCTTCCTCTACTTCCTCCACTTCGTCAACTTCCTCCACTTCCTCCACCTCGTCCACTTCGTCAACTTCTTCCACTTCGTCAACTTGCTCCACTTGCTCCACTTCCTCCACTTCGTCAACTTCTTCCACTTCGTCAACGTTGTCCTCTTCCTCCATTTCCTCCACTTCCTCCATTTCCTCGACTTCCTCGACTTCCTCCACCTCCTCCACTTCGTCAACTTTGTCCATTTCGTCAACTTCTTCCACTTCGTCAACGTTGTCCACTTCCTCCATTTCCTCCACTTCCTTCATTTCCTCCACTTCCTCCACTTCCTCCACTTCCTCCACCTCCTCCACTTCGTCAACTTTGTCCACTTCGTCCACTTCATCAACTTCGTCCACTTCATGTACTTCGTCCACTTCCTCCGCTTCCTCCCCTTCCTCCACTTACTCCACGTCCTCCACTTTGTCCACTTCCTCCACTTCGTGCACCTCCTCCACTTCGTCAACTTCGTGCACTTCGTCCACTTCTTCAACTTCGTCAGCTTCCTCCACTTCGTCAACTTCCTCCACTTCCTCCACTTCCTCCACTTCCTCCACTTCCTCCATTTCCTCTACTTTGTCCACTTCCTCCACTTCCTCCATTCCGTCCACTTCCTCCACCTCGTCAACTTCCTCCACTTCGTCAACTTCTTCCACTTCGTAAACTTCGTCCACTTCGTCAACTTCTTCCACTTCGTCAAATTCGTCCACTTCCTGCACTTCCTCCACTTCAGCATCTTTGTCCACTTCGTATAGTTCGTCCACTAAGTCCACTTCGTCGACTTCGTCCACTTCGTCCACTCCCTCCACTTCCTCCACTTCCTCCACTACGTCCACTTCGTCCACTTCGTCCAGTTCGTCCACCTCCTCCACTTCCTCCACTTACTGCACTTTTTCCACTTCCTCCACTTCGTCAAATTCGTGCACTTCGTCCACTTCGCCCACTTCGTCCACTTTTTCCACTTCGTGAGCTTTGTCCATTTCCTCCACTTCGTACACTTCCTCCACTTCGTGCACTTGTTCCACTCCGTCCACTTCGTCCACTTCTTCGACTTCTTCAACTTCGTCAACTTCGTCCACTTGGTCCAGTTCGTCCACTTCATCCACTTCCTCCACTTCCTTAACTTACTCCACTTCGTCCACTTGGTCCACCTGCTCCACTTCCTACACTTACTCCACTTCGTCAATTGCGTCCACTTCGTCCACCTCGCCCACTTCGTCCACTTCTTCCACTTCGTGAACTTCGTCCATTTCCTAAACTTCATCCACTTCGTACACTTCCTCCACTTCGTGCACTTCTTCCACTTCGTCCACTTCTTCGACTTCTTCAACTTCCTCTACTTAGTCCACTTCGTCCATTTCGTCCACTGCCTCCACATCCTGAACTTCGTCCACTTCGTCCACACCGTCAACGTCCTCCACTTCGTCCACTTCGTCCACTTGCTACACTTCCTCAACTTCGTCCACTTCGTCCACTTCGTCCATTTCGTCAACTTCCTCCACTTCCTCCACTTCCTTCACTTCTTCCACTTCCTCCACTACCTCCACTTCCTCCACTTCCTCCACTTCCTCCACTTCGTCAACTTCCTCCACGTCGTCAACTTCGTCCACTTCGTCAACTTCTTCCACTTCATCAACTTCCTCCACTTCCTCCACTTTCTCCACTTCCTCCACTTCGTCCATTTCGTCCACTTCCTCCACTTACTGAACTTCGTCCACTTCGTCAATTTCGTCAACTTCGTCCACTTCGTCAATTTCGTCAACTTCTTCCACTTCGTCAACTTGCTCAACTTCCTGCACTTCCTCCACTTCCTCCACTTCCTCCACTTCCTCCACTTTGTCAAATTCATCCACTTCGTCCAGTTTCTCCTCTTCGTCCACTTCGTCCACTTCTCCACTTCCTCCACTTCCTCGACTTCCTCCACTTCCTCCACTTCCTCCACTTGCTCCGTTTCCTCCACGTCGTCCAATTCCTCCGTTTCCTCCACGTCGTCCACTTCCTGCACTTCCACCACTTCCTCCATTTCCTCTACTTTGTCCACTTCCCCCACTTCCTCCACTTCTTCCACTTCCTCCACTTAGTCAACTTCGTCCACTTCGTCAACTTCCTCCACTTCCTCCACTTCCTCCACTTCCTCCGCTTCCTACACTTCCTCCACTTCGTCAACTTCCTCCGCTTCGTCCACTTCGTCAACTTCTTCCACTTCGTCAACTTGCTCCACTTCCTCCACTTCGTCCACTTCGTCCACTTCGTCCACTTCGTCAACTTCTTCCACTTCGTCAACGTCGTCCACTTCCTCCATTTCCTCCACTTCCTCCACATCCTCCACTTCCTTCACTTCGTCAACTTCGTCCACTTCGTCCACTTCGTCAACTTTATCAACTTCGTCAACTTCGTCCGCTTCGTCCACTTCGTCCACTTCGTCAACTTCGTCAACGTCGTCCACTTCCTCCACTTCGTCCACTTCCTCCACTTCGTCCACTTCTTCCACTTCCTCCACTTCGTCCACTTCCTCCACTTCCTCCACTTCTTCCACTTCCTCCACTTCGTCCACTTCGTCAACTTCGTCCACCTCCTCCACTTCCTCCACTTCCTCCACTTCGTCCGCTTCGTCCTCTTCCTCCACTTCCTCCACTTCGAGCACTTCCTCTACTTCGTCCACTTCGTGTATTTCGTCCATTTCCCCCACTTCGTCCACTTCGTCAACTTCCTCCACTTCGTCCACTTCTACCACTTCCTCTACTTCCTCCACTTCATCCATTTCGTCAACTTCCTCCACTTCCTCCACTTTGTGCACTTCCTCCACTTCGTCAACTTCGTCCACTTCGTCCACTTCCTCCACTTGGTCCCTTTTGTCCACTTTGTCCATTTCCTCCACTTCGTCCACTTTGTACACTTTGTCCACTTCGTCTACTTCCTCCACCTCGTCCACTTCGTCCATTTCTTCCACTTCGTCCACTTCGTCAAGTTCGTCCACTTCGTCAACGTCGTCCACTTCCTCCACTTCCTCCACTTCCTCCATTTCAGTCAGTTCCTTGGATTCCTCCACTTCTTCCACTTCGTCCACTTCGTCCACTTCGTCCACTTCGTCAACCTCATCCATTTCCTCCACTTCGTCCACTTCGTACACTTCGTCCACTTCGTTCACGTCTTCCACTTCGTCCACTTCTTCAACTTGGTCCACTTCGTCAACTTCGTCCACTTCCTCCACTTCCTCCACTTCGTCCGCTTCGTCCACTTCCTCCACTTCCTCCACTTCGAGCACTTCCTCCACTTCGTCCACTTCGTGAACTTCGTCCATTTCCCCCACTTCGTCCACTTCATCAACTTCGTCAACTTCGTCCACTTCCTCCACTTCGTCCACTTCGTCCACTTCGTCCACTTCCTCCATTTCCTCCACTTCATCCAATTCGTCCACTTCCTCAACTTCCTCCACTTCCTTCACTTCCTCGACTTCCTCCACTTGGTCCACTTCGTCCAATTCGTCCACTTCATCCACTTCGTGAACTTCTTCCATTTCCCCCACTTCCTCCACTTCCTAAACTTCGTCCACTTCGTGGACTTCCTCCACTTCCTCCACTTCCTCCACTTCCTCAACTTCGTCCACTTTGTCAACTTCGTCCACTTCTTCAACATGGTCCACTTAGTCAACTTGGTCCACTTTTTCCACTTCTGCACTTCGTCCACTTCGTCAACTTTGTCCACTTCGTCCACTTCCTCCACTTCCTCCACTTCCTCTACTTCCTCCACTTCGTCAACTTCGTCCACTTCGTCCAGTTCGTCAACTTCCTCCACTTTGTGCACTTCCTCCACTTCCTCCACTTCGTCAACTTCGTCCACTTCGTCCACTTCCACCACTTCCTCCACTTCGTCCCCTAAGTCCACTTCGTCCATTTCCTCCACTTCGTCTACTTCGTTAACTTCGTCCATTTCGTCCACTTCGTCCACTTCGTCCACTTCCTCTACTTCCTCCACTTCGTCCACTTCGTCAACTTCCTCCACTTCCTCCATTTTGTGCACTTCCGCCACTTCCTCCACTTCGTCAACTTCGTCCACTTCGTCCACTTCCACCACTTCCTCCACTTCCTCCACTTCATCCCTTTCGTCCACTTCGTCCATTTCCTCCACTCCGTCCACTTTGTACACTTCGTCCACTTTGTCCACTTCCTCCACTTCCTCCACTTCCTCCACTTCCTCCACTTCGTCCACTTCGTCCACTTCTTCCACATCGTCCACTTCGTCAAGTTCGTTCACTTCGTCAACGTCGTCCACTTCCTACACTTCCTCCACTTCCTCCACTTCCTCCACTTCCTCCACTTCCTCCACTTCCTCCACTTCCTCCATTTCCTCCACTTCATCCACTTCGTCCACTTCCTCAACTTCCTCCACTTCCTCCACTTCCTCCACTTCCTCCACTTCCTTCACTTCCTCGACTTCCTCGACTTCCTCCACTTCGTCGACTTCCTTCACTTCCTTGACTTCCTCGACTTCCTCCACTTGGTCCACTTCGTCAACTTCGTCCACTTGGTCCACTTCGTCCACTTCGTCACCTTCGTCCACTTCGTCCACTTCCTCCACTTCGAGCAATTCCTCCACTTCCTCCTCTTCGTCAACTTCGTCCATTTCCTCCACTTCTTCCACTTCGTCCACTTCGTCAACATCTTCAACATGGTCCACTTAGTCAACTTGGTTCACTTTTTCCACTTCTGCACTTCGTAAACTTCGTTTAC
Source organism: Vigna umbellata (assembly GCF_029865625.1). Classification (NCBI taxonomy): domain Eukaryota; kingdom Viridiplantae; phylum Streptophyta; class Magnoliopsida; order Fabales; family Fabaceae; genus Vigna; species Vigna umbellata. The sequence goes on along the minus strand of NC_142173.1, from coordinate 22,962,552 downwards.
TTCGTCAACTTCCTCCACTTCGTCCACTTCGTCACCTTCGTCCACTTCGTCCACTTCCTCCACTTCGAGCACTTCCTCCACTTCCTCCACTTAATCCACTCCGTCCACTACGTGAACTTCGTCCATTTCCCTAACTTCGTCCACTTCGTCAACTTCGTCCACTTCGTCCACTTCGTCCACTTCCTCCACTTCCTCTACTTCGTCCACTTCGTCCACTTCGTCAACTTCCTCCACTTCCTCCACTTTGTGCACTTCCTCCACTTCCTCCACTTCGTCAACTTCGTCCACTTCGTCCACTTCCACCACTTCCTCCACTTCCTCCACTTCGTCCCTTTCGTCCACTTCGTCCATTTCCTCCACTTCCTCCACTTTGTACACTTCGTCCACTTTGTCCACTTCGTCCACTTCATCCACTTCGTCCACATCCTCCACTTCCTCCACTTCGTCCACTTCTTCCACTTCCTCCACTTCCTCCACTTCCTCCACTTCTTCCACTTCCTCCACTTCGTCCACTTCCTCCACTTCCTCCACTTCGTCCACTTCCTCCACTTCCTCCACTTCGTCAACTTCGTCCACTTCGTCCACTTCGTCCACTTCCTCCACTTCGTCCGCTTCGTCCACTTCCTCCACTTCCTCCACTTCGAGCACTTCCTCCACTTCGTCCACTTCGTGAACTTCGTCCATTTCCCCCACTTCGTCAACTTCGTCAACTTCGTCAACTTCCTCCACTTCGTCCACTTCTACCACTTCCTCTACTTCCTCCACTTCGTCGATTTCGTCAACTTGCTCCACTTCCTCCACTTTGTGCACTTCCTCCACTTCGTCAACTTCGTCCACTTCGTCCACTTCCTCCACTTGGTCCCTTTCGTCCACTTTGTCCATTTCCTACACTTCGTCCACTTCGTCCACTTCCTCCACCTCGTCCACTTCGTCCATTTCTTCCACTTCGTCCACTTCGTCAAGTTCGTCCACTTCGTCAACGTCGTCCACTTCCTCCACTTCCTCCACTTCCTCCACTTCGTCAACTTCCTACACTTCCTGCACTTCCTCCGCTTCGTCAACTTCGTCCACTTCGTCCACTTCGTCAACTTCATCCATTTCCTCCACTTCGTCCACTTCGTACACTTCGTCCACTTCGTTCACGTCTTCCACTTCGTCCACTTCTTCAACTTGGTCCACTTCGTCAACTTCGTCCACTTCCTCCACTTCCTCCACTTCCTCCACTTCGTCCGCTTCGTCCACTTCCTCCACTTCGAGCACTTCCTCCACTTCGTCCACTTCGTGAACTTCGTCCATTTCCCCCACTTCGTCAACTTCGTCAACTTTGTGCACTTCCTCCACTTCGTCCACTTCTACCACTTCCTCTACTTCCTCCACTTCGTGCATTTCGTCAACTTCCTCCACTTCCTCCACTTTGTGCACTTCCTCCACTTCCTCCACTTCGTCAACTTCGTCCACTTCCTCCACTTGGTCCCTTTCGTCCACTTCGTCCATTTCCTCCACTTCGTCCAGTTTGTACACTTCGTCCACTTCCTCCACTTCCTCCACCTCGTCCACTTCGTCCACTTCTTCCACTTCGTCCACTTCGTCAAGTTCGTCCACTTCGTCAACGTCGTCCACTTCCTCCACTTCCTCCACTTCCTCCACTTCGTCCACTTCCTCCATTTCATTCAGTTCCTCGGATTCCTCCACTTCTTCCACTTCGTCCACTTCGTCAACTTCAACCATTTCCTCCACTTCGTCCACTTCGTTCACTTCTTCCACTTCGTCCACTTCTTCAACTTGGTCCACTTAGTCAACTTCGTCCATTTCCTCCACTTCCTCCACTTCTCCACTCCGTAAACTTCGTCCACTTCATCCACTTCCTCCACTCCGTCAAGTTCGTCCACTTCATCAACATCGTCCACTTCGTCAACGTCGTCCACTTCGTCAACGTCGTCCACTTCCTTCACTTCCTCCACTTCGTCCACTTCGTCAACTTTGCCCATTTCCTCCACTTGGTCCACTTCGTACGCTTGGTCCACTTGGTCCACTTCTTCCATTTCGTCCACTTCGTCCACTTCGTCCACTTCGTCAACTTCGTCCACTTCGTCAACTTCCTCCACTTCCTCCACTTCCTCCACTTCGTCCACTTCGTCAACTTCATCCACTTCGTCCACTTCGTCAACTTCGTCCACTTCGTCCACTTCCTCCATTTCCTCCACTTCATCCACTTCCTCCACTTCCTCAACTTCCTCCACTTCCTCCACTTCCTCCACTTCCTTCCTTCCTCGACTTCCTCCACTTCCTCCACTTGGTCCACTTCGTCCAATTCGTCCACTTCATCCACTTCGTGAACTTCTTCCATTTCCCCCACTTCCTCAACTTCCTAAATTTCGTCCACTTCGTGGACTTCCTCCACTTCCTCCACTTCCTCAACTTCGTCCACTTTGTCAACTTCGTCCACTTCTTCAACATGGTCCTCTTAGTCAACTTGGTCCACTTTTTCCACTTCTGCACTTCGTCCACTTCGTCCACTTCGTCAACTTCGTCCACTTCGTCCACTTCCTCCACTTCCTCTACTTCCTCCACTTCGTCAACTTCGTCCACTTCGTCCAGTTCGTCAACTTCCTCCACTTCCTCCACTTCCTCCACTTCGTCAACTTCGTCCACTTCCACCACTTCCTCCACTTCGTCCCCTAAGTCCACTTCGTCCATTTCCTCCACTTCGTCCACTTCGTCAACTTCGTCCATTTCGCCCACTTCGTCCACTTCGTCCACTTCCTCTACTTCGTCCACTTCGTCAACTTCCTCCACTTCCTCCATTTTGTGAACTTCCGCCACTTCCTCCACTTCGTCCACTTCGTCCACTTCCTCCACTTCATCCCTTTCGTCCACTTCGTCCATTTCCTCCACTCCGTCCACTTTGTACACTTCGTCCACTTTGTCCACTTCGTCCACTTCGTCCACTTCCTCCACTTGGTCCCTTTCGTCCACTTCGTCCATTTCCTCCACTCTGTCCAGTTTGTACACTTCGTCCACTTCTTCCACTTCCTCCACTTCCTCCACTTCCTCCACTTCTTCCACTTCCTCCACTTCGTCCACTTCGTCCACTTCCTCCACTTCGTCCACTTCCTCCACTTCCTCCACTTCGTCAACTTCGTCCACTTCGTCCACTTCGTCCACTTCCTCCACTTCGTCCGCTTCGTCCACTTCCTCCACTTCCTCCACTTCGAGCACTTCCTCCACTTCGTCCACTTCGTGAACTTCGTCCATTTCCCCCACTTCGTCAACTTCGTCAACTTCCTCCACTTCATCCACTTCTACCACTTCCTCTACTTCCTCCACTTCGTCGATTTCGTCAACTTGCTCCACTTCCTCCACTTTGTGCACTTCCTCCACTTCGTCAACTTCGTCCACTTCCTCCACTTGGTCCCTTTCGTCCACTTTGTCCATTTCCTACACTTCGTCCACTTCGTCCACTTCCTCCACCTCGTCCACTTCGTCCATTTCTTCCACTTCGTCCACTTCGTCAAGTTCGTCCACTTCGTCAACGTCGTCCACTTCCTCCACTTCCTCCACTTCCTCCATTTCGTCAACTTCCTACACTTCCTGCACTTCCTCCGCTTCGTCAACTTCGTCCACTTCGTCCACTTCGTCAACTTCATCCATTTCCTCCACTTCGTCCACTTCGTACACTTCGTCCACTTCGTTCACGTCTTCCACTTCGTCCACTTCTTCAACTTGGTCCACTTCGTCAACTTCGTCCACTTCGTCCACTTCCTCCACTTCGTCCGCTTCGTCCACTTCCTCCACTTCGAGCACTTCCTCCACTTCGTCCACTTCGTGAACTTCGTCCATTTCCCCCACTTCGTCAACTTCGTCAACTTTGTGCACTTCCTCCACTTCGTCCACTTCTACCACTTCCTCTACTTCCTCCACTTCGTGCATTTCGTCAACTTCCTCCACTTCCTCCACTTTGTGCACTTCCTCCACTTCCTCCACTTCGTCAACTTCGTCCACTTCCTCCACTTGGTCCCTTTCGTCCACTTCGTCCATTTCCTCCACTTCGTCCAGTTTGTACACTTCGTCCACTTCCTCCACTTCCTCCACCTCGTCCACTTCGTTCACTTCTTCCACTTCGTCCACTTCGTCAAGTTCGTCCACTTCGTCAACGTCGTCCACTTCCTCCACTTCCTCCACTTCCTCCACTTCGTCCACTTCCTCCATTTCATTCAGTTCCTCGGATTCCTCCACTTCTTCCACTTCGTCCACTTCGTCAACTTCAACCATTTCCTCCACTTCGTCCACTTCGTCCACTTCGTTCACTTCTTCCACTTCGTCCACTTCTTCAACTTGGTCCACTTAGTCAACTTCGTCCACTTCCTCCACTTCTCCACTCCGTAAACTTCGTCCACTTCATCCACTTCCTCCACTCCGTCAAGTTCGTCCACTTCATCAACATCGTCCACTTCGTCAACATCGTCCACTTCGTCAACGTTGTCCACTTCCTTCACTTCCTCCACTTCGTCCACTTCGTCAACTTTGCCCATTTCCTCCACTTGGTCCACTTCGTACGCTTGGTCCACTTGGTCCACTTCTTCCATTTCGTCCACTTCGTCCACTTCGTCCACTTCGTCAACTTCGTCCACTTCGTCAACTTCCTCCACTTCCTCCACTTCCTCCACTTCGTCCACTTCGTCAACTTCATCCACTTCGTCCACTTCGTCAACTTCGTCCACTTCGTCCACTTCCTCCATTTCCTCCACTTCATCCACTTCCTCCACTTCCTCAACTTCCTCCACTTCCTCCACTTCCTCCACTTCCTTCCTTCCTCGACTTCCTCCACTTCCTCCACTTGGTCCACTTCGTCCAATTCGTCCACTTCATCGACTTCGTGAACTTCTTCCATTTCCCCCACTTCCTCAACTTCCTAAACTTCGTCCACTTCGTGGACTTCCTCCACTTCCTCCACTTCCTCCACTTCCTCAACTTCGTCCACTTTGTCAACTTCGTCCACTTCTTCAACATGGTCCACTTAGTCAACTTGGTCCACTTTTTCCACTTATGCACTTCGTCCACTTCGTCCACTTCGTCAACTTCGTCCACTTCGTCCACTTCGTCCACTTCCTCCACTTCCTCTACTTCCTCCACTTCGTCAACTTCGTCCACTTCGTCCAGTTCGTCAACTTCCTCCACTTCGTCAACTTCGTCCACTTCCACCACTTCCTCCACTTCGTCCCCTAAGTCCACTTCGTCCATTTCCTCCACTTCGTCCACTTCGTCAACTTCGTCCATTTCGCCCACTTCGTCCACTTCGTCCACTTCCTCTACTTCGTCCACTTCGTCAACTTCCTCCACTTCCTCCATTTTGTGAACTTCCGCCACTTCCTCCACTTCGTCAACTTCGTCCACTTCGTCCACTTCCACCTCTTCCTCCACTTCCTCCACTTCATCCCTTTCGTCCACTTCGTCCATTTCCTCCACTCCGTCCACTTTGTACACTTCGTCCACTTTGTCCACTTCGTCCACTTCGTCCACTTCCTCCACTTCCTCCACTTCGTCCACTTCGTCCACTTCTTCCACTTCGTCCACTTCGTCAAGTTCGTTCACTTCGTCAACGTCGTCCACTTCCTACACTTCCTCCACTTCCTCCACTTCCTCCACTTCCTCCACTTCCTCCACTTCCTCCACTTCCTCAACTTCCTCCACTTCGTCAACTTCGTCCATTTCCTCTACTTCGTCCACTTCGTAAACTTCGTCCACTTCTTCCACTTCTTCAATTTGTTCCACGTAGTCAACTTCGTCCACTTCGTCCACTCCGTCCAGTTCGTCCATTTCCTTCACTTCGTCCAATTGGTACACTTCGTCCACTTTGTCCACTTCGTCCACTTCCTCATCTTCGTCCACTTCCTCCACTTCGTCCACTTCTTCCACTTCGTCCACTTCGTCAAGTTCGTCCACTTCGTCAACGTCGTCCACTTCCTCCACTTCCTCCACTTCCTCCACTTCCTCAACTTCCTCCACTTCGTCAACTTCGTCCACTTCCTCCACTTCCTCCACTTCGTCCACTTCCTCCACTTCATCCACTTCGTCCACTACGTGAACTTCGTCCATTTCACCCACTTCGTCCACTTCGTCAACTTCGTCAACTTCGTCCACTTCGTCCACTTCGTCCACTTCCCCACTTCCTCCTCCACTTCCTCTACTTCGTCCACTTCGTCCACTTCGTCCACTTCGTCAACTTCCTCCACTTCCTCCACTTTGTGCACTTCCTCCACTTCCTCCACTTCGTCCCTTTCGTCCACTTCGTCCATTTCCTCCACTCCGTCCACTTTGTACACTTTGTCCACTTTATCCAATTCGTCCACTTCCTCCACTTCCTCCACTTCGTCCACTTCTTCCACTTCGTCCACTTCGTCAAGTTCGTCCACTTCGTCAACGTCGTCAACTTCCTACACTTCCTCCACTTCCTCCACTTCCTCCACTTCCTCCACTTCCTCAACTTCCTCCACTTCCTCCACTTCCTCAACTTCGTCCATTTCTTCCACTTCGTCCACTTCGTAAACTTCGTCCACTTCTTCCACTTCTACAATTTGGTCCACGTAGTCAACTTCGTCCACTTCCTCCACTTCGCAAACTTCGTCCACTTCCTCCACTTCATCCACTTCGTCCACTTCGTCCACTTCGTCAACTTCCTCCACTTCGTCCGCTTCGTCCACTTCGTCCACTTCCTCCACTTCCTCCACTTCGTCCCCTGCGTCCATTTCCTCCACTTCGTCCACTTCGTCCACTTCGTCCACTTTGTACACTTCGTCCACTTTGTCCACTTCGTCCACTTCCTCCACTTCGTCCACTTCCTCCACTTCCTCCACTTCGTCCACTTCTTGCACTTCGTCCACTTCGTCAAGTTCGTCCACTTCGTCAACGTCGTCCACTGCCTCCACTTCCTCCACTTCCTCCACTTCCTCCACTTCCTCACTTCCTCAACTTCCTCAACTTCCTCAACTTCCTCAACTTCGTCCACTTCGTGAACATCGTCCACTTCGTCAACGTCGTCCACTTCCTTCACTTCCTTCACTTCGTCCACTTCGTCAACTTCGCCCATTTCCTCCACGTCCTCCACTTCGTATGCTTGGTCCACTTGGTCCACTTCTTCCACTTCGTGCACTTCGTCAACTTCGTCCACTTCGTCAACTTCCTCCACTTCCTCCACTTCCTCCACTTCGTCAACTTCATCCACTTCGTCCACTTCGTCAACTTCGTCCACTTCGTCCAGTTCCTCCATTTCCTCCACTTCCTCCACTTCGTCCACTTCGTCCACTTCCTTCACTTCCTCCACTTCACCACTTCCTCCACTTGGTCCACTTCGTCCAATTCGTCCACTTCATCTACTTCGTGAACTTCGTCCATTTCCCCCACTTCCTCCACTTCCTCCACTTCCTCCACTTCGTGGACTTCCTCCACTTCCTCCACTTCCTCCACTTCGTCAACTTCGTCCACTTTGTCAACGTCGTCCACTTCCTCCACTTCCTCCTCTTCGTCAACTCCGTCCATTTCCTCCACTTCCTCCACTTCTTCCACTTCGTCCACTTCTTCAACATGGTCCACTTAGTCAACTTCGTCCACTTCCTCCACTTCCTCCACTTCGAGCACTTTCTCCACTTCCTCCACTTCATCCACTTCGTCCACTACGTGAACTTCGTCGATTTCCCCCACTTCGTCCACTTCGTCAACTTCGTCCACTTCGTCCACTTCGTCCACTTCCTCTACTTCGTCCACTTCGTCCACTTTGTCAACTTCCTCCACTTCCTCCACTTTGTGCACTTCCTCCACTTCCTCCACTTCGTCGACTTCGTCCACTTCGTCCACTTCGTCCACTTCGTCCACTTCGTCCACTTCCACCAGTTCCTCCACTTCATCCACTTCGTCCCTTTCGTCCACTTCGTCCATTTCCTCCACTTCGTCCACTTTGTCCACTTCTCCACTTCCTCCACTTCCTCCACTTCCTCCACTTCGTCCACTTCGTCCACTTCGTCCACTTCGTCCACTTCTTCCACTTCGTCCACTTCGTCAAGTTCGTGCACTTCGTCAACGTCGTCCACTTCCTCCACTTCCTCAAATTCCTCCACTTCCTCCACTTCCTCAACTTCCTCCACTTCGTCCACTTCGTCAACTTCCCTCATTTCCTCCACTTCGTCCACTTCGTATACTTGGTCCACTTGGTCCACTTCTTCCACTTCGTGCACTTCGTCAATTTTGTCCACTTCGTCAACTTCCTCCACTTCCTCCACTTCGTCCACTTCGTCCACTTCGTCAACTTCATCCACTTCGTCCACTTCGTCCACTTCGTCCACTTCCTCCATTTCCTCCACTTCATCCACTTCGTCCACTTCCTCAACTTCCTCCACTTCCTCCACTTCCTCCACTTCCTCCACTTCGTCCACTTCCTTCACTTCCTCGACTTCCTCCACTTCCTCCACTTCATCCACTTCCTTCACTTCCTCGACTTCCTCCACTTGGTCCACTTCGTCAACTTCCTCCACTTGGTCCACTTAGTCCACTTCGTCACCTTCGTCCACTTCGTCCACTTCCTCCACTTCGAGCACTTCCTCCACTTCCTCCACTTCCTCCACTTCCTCCTCTTCGTCAACTTCGTCCATTTCCCCCACTTCCTCCACTTCTTCCACTTCGTCAACTTCTTCAACATGGTCCACTTAGTCAACTTGGTTCACTTTTTCCACTTCTGCACTTCGTAAACTTCGTCCACTTCGACAACTTCCTCCACTTCGTAGACTTCGTCACCTTCGTCCACTTCGTCCACTTCCTCCACTTCAAGCACTTCCTCCACTTCCTCCACTTCATCCACTTCGTCCACAACGTGAACTTCGTCCATTTCCCTAACCTCATCCACGTCGTCAACTTCGTCCACTTCGTCCACTTCGACCACTTCCTCCACTTCCTCTACTTCCTCCACTTCGTCCACTTCGTCCACTTCGTCCACTTCGTCAACTTCCTCCACTTCCTCCACTTTGTGCACTTCCTCCACTTCCTCCACTTCGTCAACTTCGTCCACTTCGTCAACTTCGTCCACTTCGTCAACTTCGTCCACTTCGTCCACTTCCACCACTTCCTCCACTTCCTCCACTTCGTCCCTTTCGTCCACTTCGTCCATTTCCTCCACTTCCTCCACTTTGTACACTTCGTCCACTTTGTCCACTTCCTCCACTTCCTCCACTTCGTCCACATCCTCCACTTCCTCCACTTCGTCTACTTCGTCCACTTCCTCCACTTCCTCCACTTCGTCCACTTCTTCCACTTCCTCCACTTCCTCCACTTCCTCCACTTCCTCCACTTCGTCCACTTCCTCCACTTCATCCACTTCCTCCACTTCCTTCACTTCCTCCACTTCGTCCGCTTCGTCCACTCCCTCCACTTCCTCCACTTCGAGCGCTTCCTCTACTTCGTCCACTTCGTGAACTTCGTCTATTTCCCCCACTTCGTCCACTTCGTCAACTTCCTCCACTTCGTCCACTTCTACCACTTCCTCTACTTCCTCCACTTCGTCCATTTCGTAAACTTCCTCCACTTCCTCCACTTTGTGCACTTCCTCCACTTCGTCAACTTCGTCCACTTCCTCCACTTCCTCCACTTGGTCCCTTTCGTCCACTTTGTCCATTTCCTCCACTTCGTCCACTTTGTACACTTCGTCCACTTCGTCCACTTCCTCCACCTCGTCCACTTCGTCAAGTTCGTCCACTTCGTCAACGTCCTCCACTTCCTCCACTTCCTCCACTTCCTCCACTTCGTCCACTTCCTCCATTTCATTCAATTCCTCGGATTCCTCCACTTCTTCCACTTCGTCCACTTCGTCCACTTCGTCAACTTCATCCATTTCCTCCACTTCGTCCACTTCGTCCACTTCGTACACTTCGTCCACTTCGTTCACGTCTTCCACTTCGTCCACTTCTTCAACTTGGTCCACTTCGTCAACTTCGTCCACTTCCTCCACTTCCTCAACTTCGTCCACTCTGTCAACTTCGTCCACTTCTTCAACATGGTCCACTTAGTCAACTTGGTCCACTTTTTCCACTTCTGCACTTCGTAAACTTCGTCCACTTCGTCAACTTCCTCCAATTCATCCACTTCCTCCACTTCCTCCACTTCCTCCACTTCGAGCACTTCCTCCACTTCCTCCACTTCATCCACTTCGTCCACTACGTGAACTTCGTCCATTTCCCCCACTTCGTCCACTTCGTCAACTTCCTCCACTTCCTCCACTTCCTCCACTTCCTCCACTTCCTCCACTTCCTCTACTTCCTCCACTTCCTCCACTTCCTCCACTTCGTCCAGTTCGTCAACTTCCTCCACTTCCTCCACTTTGTGCACTTCCTCCACTTCCTCCACTTCGTCAACTTCGTCCACTTCGTGCACTTCCACCACTTCCTCCACTTCGTGCCCTAAGTCCACTTCGTCCATTTCCTCCACTTCGTCCACTTCGTCAACTTCGTCAACTTCGTCCACTTCCTCTACTTCCTCCATTTCGTCCACTTCGTCAACTTCCTCCACTTCCTCCATTTTGTGCCCTTCCGCCACTTCCTCCACTTCGTCAACTTCGTCCACTTCCACCACTTCCTCCACTTCCTCCACTTCATCCGTTTCGTCCACTTCGTCCATTTCCTCCACTCCGTCCACTTTGTACACTTCGTCCACTTTGTCCACTTTGTCCACTTCGTCCAATTCGTCCACTTCCTCCACTTCGTCCACTTCCTCCACTTCTTTCACTTCGTCCACTTCGTCAAGTTCGTTCACTTCGTCAACGTCGTCCACTTCCTACACTTCCTCCACTTCCTCCACTTCCTCCACTTCCTCCACTTCCTCCACTTCCTCCACTTCCTCCACTTCCTCAACTTCCTCCACTTCCTCCACTTCGTCAACTTCGTCCATTTCCTCCACTTCGTCCACTTCGTAAACTTCGTTCACTTCTTCCACTTCTTCAATTTGGTCCACGTAGTCAACTTCGTCCACTTC